>NC_137213.1:21092979-21360479 GCF_949987685.1 Ammodytes marinus | reverse complement strand
CACACACACACAGTTACCCACACATACACAGTGACATTCTTTGGTCTGCTCATGCCATGGTGTGTGTGAATCCTTGTCAGATCAGTGCGGCTGTGCGTCTTCTCTGTGAGCTTATGTGACGGAAGATAAGCAACAAACAGCCTGTCTTTTCTTCTCAGTGTCAACCGTCCCTGTCCCTCCATCACACTGGGCCCCTTCATAACAACACTGATACAATGATTACTTATCTGCTCTCTCTCTCTCTCTCTCTCTCTCCCTCTCTCTCTGTCTGCGCCTGTCTCGTTGACATACAGACCACCATACCATAAAACTCACATTCCCATAGATTTCTAATACTGATGATGTAACTTGGTTTGCATTAGGGGATTTACGTATTAGATTCGAGGGATCTTTGGTGACAAAAGTGTAGATATCCAAGCAACTTTGAAAGACGGAGTACTAACAGCAGAGAAAACATTAGCGTTTATTTTTGAGATTTCAAAAGTAAAGATATTTCTATCCACTCATACTGTAGAAAGGAATCCATCCTAATGGGTAATATCAAAACATAGGAATGTGACATAGGAATGTCAGGCCTAAGGATATGGTTTCGGTCAATCTTGCAGTATTAAAGCTCCCATATTATACACTTTTCGGTTCTATTATACACCATATTATATAGTCTTAGTGGTCCCTAATACGTTTTTCTTCAATTGTTTGCTGAAAAAAACTTTCAGATAATTTATAGTACTATGCTGATGTTCAGCTAATCTCACAATGGCCTATTTTTTAAAAAGAGCTGCAGCTCCCCTCGTAAATATACAATCTTTGAGCTCCCCCCGCCCCCTGTTTGGAAGCGAAGCCAGATACGCCTCGCCCTCTGTCTGTTTGTAAACAATGATGACGTATAGCCTGTTAGCACAGTTAGGTTTAGCCTACCCATGAGAAGAACCAAGTCTAGTGCTAGTAACGCACTTTGAACAGTTTGACATGACCTATCCTTGTCTACATGAAAGACTATGTTCATACAGATGCACTGACAGCCACACGCTAATGGAAACGGCATGTTCACAATAAAAATGCTGCAAAAGATGGTGGCTACTGCAAAGCTAGCTCGGGAGCTAGCTGCTAACAATACCACTAAAATCAGTGAAAAGATTATCTTCAAAGTCAGACTTCTTCAGTATACCTTCCAATCCTTTGTCCTGTTAGCTTCCTATCCGTTGTGTTATTAAAAACGAGGCTGCTGTGGTTAAGATAAATTAGTGGATTATGCAACATTCATCATGTTTTGCCGTACTACAGGCATCTTGTCGCTTAGCAACAAGCAAACAACATGGGGGTGAAGGAATATGTTTTGAGAGGATTTCGGGCCGTGGACCAATAAGAAATAGGGGGGTGGACTACACAGTGGAAGCTTCTGGCTTTCCAGTTTTTGACGTCAGAAACGGGGAGAATTCTGACTGGAGTATATTGGGTGGAGAGGTGCAGGGTTTCAGAAAAGGGGAGAGTGAGAAAAGGAGAGAGCTTTCTTTTTTTGATACTTTGGCAGTCTGTAGGCACACCGTAGACCCATAATTATGTTCAAAAACATCGGAAAAGTGCATTTGCACAATATGGGAGCTTTAAGCAAGAAAACATTTCTGTCTTCAGCACTTTTAACCTCAAAGTTATAAATATATCTAAATACATCAGGCTGAATTTAGATTTAGTATGTGTATGCAATATTGAACTGCAATGCATACATCTCACAATATGTAGTAGATGCAAGTAAAATACATGTTTTTCCATCTATATCCATATGGGGTTGCAGGTAGATAAACGTGGAGTCTTCAATTTCAATCATCATTTAGCCACAAAGGAGAGCCTGACCAAGCCACCGCAGAATATGATCAAATCATACAGAGTGAAATGTAGCAGATTTTTTTTTTTTCAACCTTTTTTCCAACTTCAGTCCTCTTTGATTCGGTTGCCTTGGTAACAGCAAGTTCCATATAATATGCAGGCTTGCACTCATTGTTTTTAACAGACAACAAATGTCAAAAAGAACCTTTGTCTATGGTTGTTCATGGTTAGCGTTTACCGCGGTGACAAACACAACATATTTCTCGGCTTACATGAATGCATAGTGTTTTTCCTGTGAATCTCTCATGCATAGGTCGACCAAGATTGGCAGACTCAGTCACTAATTTAAAAAATATATATATTTAAAGAGGTGATTATTACATTTGAAACCAGAAAAAAAAGTATCAAAAATGTATTTTAATTTTAATGGAAATCTTCGGAGTTTAAACCTGGACAGCTAGTTGAGGGGAAAACTGGATGATAAGGGGTAAAATAGTTTTAATACCAATGCACCTTCCAGCCTGACAGACTTTTCCTCCATGCATCCATCATCTCCAATAATCCTGTTTCCCTCTCTCTCCCTCTCTCTCTCTCTCTCTCTCTCTCTCTCTCTCTCTCTCTCTCTCTCTCTCTTGTCGTCTTCTCTACTTCTTTGAAAGCCGCATAATGCAGCTCAGCCATTATTATCCTGCCATTAGCCAGGTGAGAGAGGAGCCGGAGGGCACAGCCACTCACTTAGACTCAACTCCCTCAGCACCTTTTTTCACGCTGCCCCTCCCTCTCTTCAGCTGTTAGATCCATCAGTCGGGTTCGCCCAGCTCCTCTCTATGTCTCTATGTTTAAATGCCAAAACCTGAAAGAGGAGAGCTGAGCTGAGAGAATGCTCGCTGGTGGTGCGTGGTGAAAGGATTTCTCCCCAACAAGAAAAAACATACAAGACAGCTGTCTTATCAATTTTTAATTTTTTTTTTGCTTAATTGCTTTATCTGCGTCTATCTCGTGTGTTTTTTTCTTTTTTTCAACCACACATTCCTTCTCAGGATCACAGTGTCTGGACCTGTCAAAAACCTCGGCACTGCCATTAATTACTTTCTCCTTTTTCCCTCTCATCACTGAAAAGTGCGTCACTAAACTCTGCGAAGCATATAACCTTGAAATGGTAAAACTTACCCGTTTTCTTGCGGGACACCGACTGAGCCAAAACTCTTGAGAAGGTGAAAGAAGTCAGCGCTAAAGCTAAACACATCATCATCATCATCAGCATGCTAACAGATGATGTCACCATTTTTGGCTCGTAAGGATCCTTCACATGTCCTTGCTTTTTTGACCTGAAACACTGGCACCACCTGAGTTCCATTTAGTGAATTATCCCTGATTAGTTTTGTGTGACATGCACAGACTGCTGGGGACTCTGCTTTCACTGCATTATACTGCAGCACTGCACACTCTACATAGTATAGTGCTGATCCTGGTGCATAAAATATAGCGTTATATATCATGGATAACACTTGGCATTTGCATTCACAATACTTGCACCGCGTTCCTTAACATTATTTACATTTTAGCTCGATATCGATAAATCAGATGATTATATACATCTTACTCTTTCAATATTTTATAATTTTTTATTGAAGAGAGCTAATTGCCAGTTATAAAGTCTGGACTTATTGACTGGACTTTCTGCTGATTTTTTGGTTGAATATCTCATTAGACGCCATTGGTTCCTGACGCTATACTCTCAGCTGTCACTCATGGGTATGGGATTCAGACTACGGATTTATTGAAAACTGCTAGTAGACTTAGTTTATTTGTGTCAAAACTTGTAATAGCGCTTATAAAATACCGAAGAATAAAATATATTCATTCCTTCAGAAGCTTTTCAAAACTCATCACAGGACATGAAAACCTGTTCAGAACAGGTGACATAGCCTCAGAAACAAACAGAATCATCCCATGCCACTTTTGTTACTTTTCAAGAGTGAACTAACTAGAATAGTTGATGTGAGGCAAAGTCGCTGCTCAAACAAGAAGGAGGGTAAAAGCATCCGGCTTGTGCCAGTGCCAAGTCCAGGGGAGATAATCGCACGCAGAAACAGGATTAGGCCAGTCGACAGTGGGATTAGAGCCTTGGATAGGATTACAGTCTGTGAGATCTGATTAGCATAATGCATAGCAGATTAAATCTGTTTTGTGCTGCAAACCCAATTAATCATCAGCTCGGTGATTGTTACTCGGTGATTGTTGGAGAGAGTTTTTATCTTCTGGTGTGTCTCCGGGTTAGGTGTCATAGAACTGAAAAGGAAATGGACCCTGTGCATATAATAACAGTGGTAATTGTGAGGGCCCGAAAGGGAGAACAGCCTCGATTGAAGAGAGGTTTGCAGAAGATGAAGAAAAGAGAAGTGAAATCCCTATAAAAAGGAAAATCAGCTTTTGAAGTTTGTGCTGCTATTCTGAAGTGATGGCAACACACACATATAGCCTATATAAAAGAGATATAAATAAGGAGAGTTGTAGGCGTTCTTTAATGAGAAATGCCCACTCCAAAAAAAAAAGAGATGAGGCGCATGAGTATCACATGTCACTGGATTGCTCATCTTTCCAGTTTTGTAATGGCTGATCCAGATAAATGGTAGGGCTTTGATCCTCAGCCCGTGAGGCAATTAGAAAGGAGCACACCTCAGTCATTTCAGAAACAACAGCGTCATTATATTGACGCCTCGCAGCAGCCTGGACCTTGTGATTTTTTCTGTACAGTGGCTCTTCTTTCTCTCTCCCACTGGAAAGCCAAGCTCGGAGATGATTCGATGATTAAATGAAAACTCCCAGGCCGCCTCATCACGCCACTCCAACTGCGCTAGGCACTGGATGGCTTTCCTAAAGTGCTGCACTGCTCAAATCGATACCTGCGTTGTTGCTCTGATATGGCCGATAATGAAAAGTGCAAAACTAAACTTGTTAGTGCGCTTGAAAAGACGAAGCAGCGCTGCGCCGACCGGAGACTGTAGAGAAAAAACAACTGGCATAAATAAAGGTCACATGAAAGTGTGGCCGTGTGAAAAAAAGATGGAAAGAGATTGCGAAAGAGAGAGAGCGAGAGAGGGGGGTGGGGGTGAGGGTGGGGGGTCAGGGGAAGAAAACACAGAGGTCTAAGTTTGGATCCAGGGCTCCTGTGTACGTGACATCTGACCTGAGGCATTTCTGAAAACCAACACCCTCTCAAGTGTGAATAACTCATTGCTGTGTGTGTCTGTTTTGTGTCTGTATAAATAGTTGGGTTTGTGCGGCTGCCTCTGTGTACATGTGTTTATGTTTGAACCTAAACTGAAGCTTTACTGTCATCTCCTGTTTTCACAGTATTTCTTCAAATTTATTTCCCCCAATATCACTGAAAACATCCTCTTAAAAACTTTCCTTGGGCTAACCTGATTGCTCTGTGTGGTCTGTGTTGTGATGTGGCCCATAATCCTTTCCTCTCTCTGCCGTTGATGTTTGGTAGCGGGGCGGTAATGCGTCACCGGGGGCAAATTGTAACTATTATCATAGATTAACGCGCCCTCCCTTGCTCCATATCTTCATAAGCTGCGCAGGTCACATCAGTTCCCCCGAGCGCTAAGCTGCGCGGCATGGATCACTGTGTGCATTGAGTCCCAACAGGGAGATAGAGATATGATCACAAGGGTATGAGTGTGTGTGTGTGTGTGTGTGTGTGTGTGTGTGTGTGTGTGTGTGTGTGTGTGTGTGTGTGTGTGTGTGTGTGTGTGTGTGTGTGTGTGTGTGTGTGTGTGTGTGTGTGTGTGTGTGTGTGTATGTGTTGTTTGTGGTCTGATGTAGAAATGCGAGAAAAACAACGCTGCGTAGATCTCTAATGTCTTCTTCTACACCGGCTTTAAAACAAACTTTACTGCTAATTTAATGCTGAATTAAGTGGCTCAAAAAAGAAAAAGAAAATCAATTGCACTTTACTGTAGAAGGGTGTTATTGATTGTGAATTGCTGCGTGCATTTTTAGTAGCCTAATAATGCTTGCAAATGCACCAAACACAAGACCACAGCACCGTGTCTGAAAATTCTCTGTGTTTTTGTCTTTTGGTCTTGCCAGTTAATTTAGATTCAACTTCACTGAATGTCAGGAAATTCCAGGTTTGCACGCCATGCAAGACATAGTCAGCACATAGTCTGCGTACCGACTGGACTTGGATGTGTTATGTATTTCATGCTGTATTTGAGTGCACAGTAGACAAAGAGACCAACCGCTGGGCCCGGGCCCTTTGAGTCTCCGCTGCACTCCGGCAAAACAAAGGTTCATTCACAGTGTGGGTGAGGGAGAAAGGGCTTTCATCTGTGTGTATGTTTGGACAGAAGTCACTGGAACGCAGGGGGAGAGGGCAGCGTAGCGTCACACCAGAGCCCTAACAAAACTGAGCCTTCACGCCACAACATCACACCACTGACACCGGGGCAATGCCAAGATGAGAAGGGATGTACATATACATTCTATTTTACATTCACACAATTCCAACATTATGGCATACAGGATACACAGACTCTCACATTCATACGTATATGTGTTGCCATTCTTCATACGGTGATGGGATAGATCTGAGGAGTCATGAGATGTGTTGCAGGCTAGGAAAGCAGAATAACACATTTCTACTATAAGAAATTTGATATACTTGAAATGAGGGAAATACAATGTAAAAGTACCATTTTTAGTTGGAAGTGAGGCTGTGAGACCTCTTTCAAGACATGACGAAACTGCATTCAGCTTCTCTGTGTTTTTGTTCTGACCTTCGGGACAGTAAACAGTCTGGTCGGTTAATAACCTAGCAACGGAGCAGCCCCTTAAACCATATCAAGCCAACAGAATTAGGGGGTTGCAAGTCAAAAAAGCTTAGGAAATCCTATTTTATACTTATTGTAATGTATTCTCGGCCTTAAGTAGAAGCCAGGTTTTCTTCACCTTCCCAATGTTTTGACTCTCCCTACCTTGCACATACACACACACACACACACACACATGAACACATATTGCTGCGTAGTTCATCTCTTCTCCTCCAAAGGATGAGAGGCGGTCCCACCCAGACATTCTTTAAACATTAGTTCATTGTTTGTTTAAATCCTGCGCAGTCACAAATGCAGGGTGTGTGGATGGGGGGGTCAGAAGAGGGAGCGATCAGGGTGGGACATGTTTTTACAATTTATCATCAATCAGACTGCACGGTAGCCAGTGGGATTATTGTTCCCTGTTTGGCCCGTAGTGTGGCAAGACTGATCTCACCGGGAGAAAGACAGACTCCCACGATGAATACCAAAACACAGTCTGGACTGTACTTTCAAGATGAGTTTCATTTGTGCAGCAGGAGCATGTTATGGAAAGAAACAACGCTCACTCTGCTGTGAAGTTGGCCCTTTAACAACATCATATTTTATATCTTGTAAACATAGAATGGGGCTCTGTAATTTAGCTTCATTATTATTGGTCTTTAAAAAATAATACAATAAACAATAAAAAGCTCATATTAAACATTTTACAAAAGGAGTGCTGAAACGATTCGATAGTTATACTTATTATTCATGCATAATTGTATCTCATTTTGTGATTTGTATTAGTACTATTTTTTATGTAACAACAAACAACATTCAAATTTTCTTAAGTAATATCTTAAATAATATTGGAATTCTGGCCTTAAATCATGAGGATGTATTGTCATAGTATGCCTGCTATAAGGCAGCGGCTCTGAAAAGCACTAAAAAAATTGAACTGAAAAATAAATCCTTAGACACAAATATGTAACTCCTCTATGCTCGTCAACTTGCACTAACATTAGGGAATCAACTAATGCTGTGCATGAATCAGTCAGAAGCTTCTCACTTTAGGGTTTTCATTATTTCTGGTGCACGAGGCGGTGACAAATCCGTTTTATTCTCTAATCACAATCTGTCAGGTATTTTTTCACTGTGAATGAATGTGTATTTGCACAACCACCTTATGATATTGTTGGTATATGAATTATTGTAATTCCCTTGTCCTCTTGAACCCCTTAATGGAGACAAAAGAGTTGGTCTGTGATTAAAAGAAATGTTAATGATGTTTCATCTAATGTGATGGTTGTATTAGCAGCACAGACACAAAATAAACGGCCAGGACGAAGGATAGAAAGTGACTGGATGCCCTCCACACACTTGGAGTGGCTGTGGCTTTCAGGGTCCGTTCTATCTGCAGTATCCTTTGCCGAGTTCCCGTACCTGCCAGCAACCGGCAAGATTCCAAGAAATCACTGTGTTGTTAGAGCAGGAGTGTGTGGCCGCTCTGTTGCCGTGGACACCGTCTCTAGCGGCTCCTCAAGGCTGCTGATGTCACAATAACAGATACAAACAAGATGGGAGAGGGGTGGCGTCGTACTCCTCCTTCTCTCCATATGTGTCTCCATTTCTCTCTCTATCCCTCTCTCTCTCTTTCTCTCTTTCTCTCTCTCTCTCTCCCTCCCTACATTTGATGACCACCACTAATCATCTCTTCTGCAAGTTCTTAAATTTCCCTGACGCAGCCCGGCTCTCGCTATAGAGCCATTATGACTCGCTCTCCTTCCACTCATGCAGCCTGACATTTCCTCTTCTGGGACCTCATTTTTTTTCAAGATGGCTGCCAGTGTTGGTTTATTCTTTTTTGTCTGTTTAAAAGAAAAGAAAATTCATCCCATGATTGCGCAGAATCCCACATGTCCCATTCTGAAACCTTACAATTCCGCCTTAAAACACAATGACATTTATGCTGCTGTTAAAACCAGTGGTTCAACAGACATCAGGGTCATATGGGGTGAACGCAACATGATCCTTCATGCCTTTGGAGCCCCCTTTGCACACACAGTCAAACTCACACACTCACTCTATCTGTCCACACACTCCCTCACCCTCCCCTTGCTGCATGCCTTTCCACACACACACACACACACACACACACACACACACACACACACACACACACATCAGTGTTGTCAGTGTCAGAAATTGTTCTAAATGCAAGCTAAGCTTCTGTACAAATGTTGCTTCAGCATTGAAAAGTTATGCTTCTCTGGAATTTTCCCTTAGTCAGTTAACCCCTCAATCCCCTTACAATTAGATTCAGTGTTATATATACAGTTTACTTTTCATATATTCCTGATCTGCTTGTATCTTTGATTCTCTGATGGTGTATCGAACACACTGTGGTTATTAAATTCAGGTAGGCCATTTGAATTACTGTTCCAAATCCAATCCATGTTGGTACGTGTGCATTCTGAAAACGTTTTAAGAGGAGAGCCAATGAAAACTTGAGATAGCAACTCTAGACAAGTGGACAACGCTAAATATCTTAAAGTGGGCCCCTGACATATTGAAGTGTCTGCTTGCCCCCCCCTGCCACCCCTCCTATTTCCCTCGCACCTGTCTGCTGCTCCAGTGTCGGTGAAAGTGAAGGAGAGGGGAAAGGGGTTATGAAGTTGTGTCAGGGTGTAGAGATGAATCCCAGTGGGGACAGCTCTGTCAGCTCTTGGTCAGCTCAGCTGTGTCACAGGGCTGTAAGTAAATACACATTCCCCCCCCCCCTCCCTTAAACTGTGGGCGTGTTTGTGTGCGTCCTTTCCGTTGGCGCGATGTATATCTGCCACCTGCTATATGCACATGACCCCCCACGTGCATGAATTAATGTGTATGCATTCTTGTCTGCATGATAAAGTGTGCGTGTGTGTTTGTGCCAGACCTCTTCCTCAGGGCAGGCCACAAAAAGGGATCCCTGTATTAGATAACCATTCGAAGAGTTTTAAGTGTGACCTCAGGATGACTGCTGATAAGTTATATAGGGATCATATGAGTGGAAAGTATTTATAGTGTCAGTTAGACATGTAGCTAGGCTGGACATCTGGAGAGCAGCACCACAGTGTCACTCATGACCTCCTCGGGTTAGCACTCACACCAGATCCTGCTGGGACCGACACAAATAGCAAGTTGTTAACAATTAGTTCTAGACTCAACCAAGACTCAATGTGAATTTGAGTTTAATGTTTTAAATCCGCCTCTATTCTGCCATATTCCCATGGGAGACTGTGATTTGTTAATTCTCAATATAGCCTATCCTTTAAACTTGTCTGCATTGAGGGATGGCAAAGACTGATGGAGTTCCATACGATTACAACCGAGTTCATAACAAGGCTAAGTGTCAGCTAAGCTAGCTATGAGGCTGAGCTTAGGCGTGACAATGCTGACTCGCACAGCAGTGTGTGCCCACAATGACAACGGTAGTTTTATAGTGGACAAATTGAAAGTTTGGTCAAGTCAGAGATTACAATTCATACTGAGGGAAACTTGAATGTCTGTGCCAAGTCTTACAGTAATATATCCAATATTTCACTTAAAATCACGTCAATCATGTCAACCTCATGGTGGTAGAGTCGGGGGATTGCCAGAGTGCTATAGTTTCATCGCTGAGACCAATGAATGCTTGTACACAATGTTGTTCCAATCCTTATAACAGTTGTTGAGACATTTCAGTCAATGACCAAAGTGTTGGACCGGCCAACAAACCGAAAGATACTCCCCCAAGCACTTTTCCTTTGTGCATCATTTTTCACAGATATCATATTTCCAATGTGAGTGCTGCAGCCTAACCTAAAAGACTTGCACAGTCATTCTGACTCAGTTGTTCCTTTTTGTCACTTCCTCAGGGCCGTTGTTCTAGGGAGAACTGCAAGTACCTGCACCCCCCTGCCCACCTAAAGACCCAGCTGGAGATCAATGGCAGGAACAACCTCATCCAGCAGAAGAACATGGTCATGCTGGCCCAGCAGATGCAGCTCGCTAATGCCATGATGCCCGGCACGCAGCTACCACCTATGGTGAGAGGACACACACGTATGAACACACCACAGCTGATGCTTATGGTGAGACTAAATACGTGTAAAAAAGCTCACACATGCATACAGCTCCCCTCACTGTCTAAGTATTTTCAATATTTTAAATGTGTCTCTCTCCGTCAGTTCCCCTCTCTTTCCCTGTACGAAAAATCTCCCAGTTTGTGGTTTACAGTACATTTATCCACAGACACATTTCATTCATCTGCTTTTTTTGTTTTGCTCTCGTCCAGCCCATGTTCTCGATGGCGCCAGGCCTGGCTAGCAATGCCAACGCGGCAGCAGCTGCAGCGGCAGCCTTTAATCCCTACCTGAGCCCTATGTCACCAGGCCTGATGCCCCAGGAGATCATGCCCAACACCCAAGTCCTCATGGCCTCCAGCCCCAACGTCGGCCAAGTCCCAAACTCTGCCGCTGCTGCAGCCCAGAAACTGCTGAGAACGGACAGACTTGAGGTAAAAAAAGACACCGATGATGAATAGAACTATTTTTTTTGTTTGATATTTTGTTTTGGGGGCGAGGATGCATTATGTAGCATGGGAATCAACCCACTCCAAGAAAACTCCAATGAACTCTACTTCATGATGTGTTTCTTTAGCCCAGGATACTTATGAGCCTGTAAATGAGAGTTGTGTTGTTCACAAGTGGTTTAACAAGCATATGGATAACGGAAACCTCCAGACTTGCATAAACAGTTTCTGAATCTGAATTGTAATATTGAAAGCAGGTACCATTATGCAAAGCAGAAGCAAATTAAAATAAGAAAAAAAGAAAATCATAAACTGTCATATGTCATCAGTTAATAGTGTCGAGTGGATGCCAAGAGTTGCTTTGTAGTTAAGAGCTCACACTTAACCTGCTTAGTCTAGTTCCACCACACTTTGTGGTTTCGCACATTGTGCTCCACACAATGCCATTCGAAAAACACCAGAGATGAGACTGAACTTGTAGAATATGTATTTGAGTTGAAAGAGCAGTAATGATTTCAATATCACCAATCATAGTTTAGCTACAGCAAAGCAAACACATTATTTCTTGTGGAGAAAAAACTCAGTAGAACTGTAACCCCCGCTACTCAAAGCATAACATTTAGCAGTGGCAGCATTGAATTCTGGTCTATCGCTGCAGAAAGCATTGTGTCTTCCCCCTCTACCATGGCTGGTGGTACGATTGTTACAGTGTTTTGAGTCTAGAAAGAAGCCTTTGTTGTGTATTTTATTTTGACCCCCTTGTTAATTGAACTTTGCTGTTGCTGCAAAGGAAATATCTAAGTAATCATAAAGGCCTACTTCACCGGTTTGAATATGAAGGTGTATTGAATTCTGAGATCCTATGTAGTATAAATGTGCAATTTTTTTTAAATCGGTTCATCCTAGCCTGAGAAAAGGCAGAAAGAGTGTTTTTTTTAACCCTATATTTCTCTTTCTCGTGACATCACAGAAAGAGAAATATAGGGTTAAAAAAAACTTACTTTGTAAATATTACTGTGATGTCTTTTACTGTGACATCACAGTAATATTTACAAAATACGTTTTTTTTTAACCCTATATTTCTCTTTCTGTGATGTCACGAGAAAGAGAAATATAGGGTTAAAAAAACACTCTTTATGCCTTTTCTCAGGCTAGGATGAACCGATTTTAATTTTTTTTGCACATTTATACTACATAGGATCTCAGAATTCAATACACCTTCATATTCAAACCGGTGAAGTAGGCCTTTAATATCTCTTCTCAACATAGCACCCTTTATGTTTTTTCCAAACACAAAAAAACATCACTAAACAGCACAATAGACCCGTAAATGCAAGGCACTTCATCAAGAAGCTGTTATGTGTGGTTAGTAGAGCGTACCATTTTGTAGAATTAGTTTCCTCTTTTATAACACATCAGGAAGATTAAACAGCAAGACTTATGAGTGCAACCGTTAACTTCATTGTCTTTATGGTGCAGACGTTTATCTAAGTCCAACCATAAACTGCTGACACACACTCAGAGCAGAGAAGCAGAGTGGGGTAGCAGATAAGCAAAACCCATACGTTCATGATACATCTAATTTAAAAGAAGATGCTGCCCTCTGGTGTCTCACATACAGACTTTGAAAATGTCTGGGACTCACAGTTCAGCATCATCAGTAGTTACTTGTAAAAAAAAACTATCTGGGTTTATTGTATTAAAATGGAAAGCATGGATCTTCCTCATTTTAATATGAATACAAGAACTCCACGTATAGGAGTTTTAGTTAAACAGGAAGTTTCACATGTCCAGTATCTGTACGGATCTTGTTTATGCAGCAAGAAGGAAGTGATCCTGTAAAGCATTTTAATCTATTCATCGGCCTGCAGGTCTCATGCATTTCAAAAGGAATAGTTCACATTTTTTTTTACTTTTAGTTTGTTTCCTTACTCTCGGGTTAAAAACAAGGCAGCCGAAACCATTCCTTAAACTGTGTGCGCATTTATATAGAATACAACTTTATGTCGCTCTTCTCTATGTTATGTAGGCTAATCTTGAATCTTGATGTTTTCTCTTTGTTTTTACTATCTCTTAAATGCAATTTCTTATGTCTAATCTTGTTGTATTTTATGCCCCTGTAAAGCACTTTGAATGGCCTTGTGTCAGAATTGTGCTATATAAATAAGCTTTCCTTGCTTCTAATGCTTTAATTTAAAAGTAACCTCCATGGTCTTTATCATTATTTTCTATTCCTGTTCGTGTTTCCAGGTGTGTCGGGAGTATCAGAGGGGCAACTGCTCTCGGGGGGAGACCGACTGCCGCTTCGCCCACCCGTCGGACAGCACCATGATCGACACCAATGACAACACGGTGACGGTGTGCATGGACTACATCAAGGGCCGCTGCTCCCGGGAAAAGTGCAAGTACTTCCACCCTCCTGCCCACCTGCAGGCCAAAATAAAGGCTGCCCAGCACCAGGTGAACCAGGCCACAGCCGCCGCGGCCATGGTGAGCAGTCTGTACAAGCGCGCTCACACTCGTTCAAAAAACCCACAAAGCTAAGGCTAAAGACCAATATATACTAAGGAAGTTCTTAACATGTATGGCAGAGCTCACTGGCTATGAATCACCTAGAAGTTAAACTATGTTCTGTGGCTTTACCATTCATGTTTGAAAGTGTCTCAAATTGTCTGGTTGGTATGTTGTAGTTAGAGTAAACACTTCTGCTTTTGCCAGGTCATATTTTTTTAAAGGTCAGGTCAGGTCAAATCTGCTCAGATCAGGATGACATGAGGAAGGATCAGACAATGGTTCATCATTCTGTGCACTTAGCTTTTTTTCTTCCTAATCTAAAAAAAATGATGGTCTTGTTCCTTGTTCATCTCATCCCAAATCACAAGCAGAGAGCCAGTTCCTCTTTCTCTCTCTTTCTTTCTCTCTCTCTCTCTCTCTTCTTTTTTGTGATAGCATTGTTTTACTGTGCTTCCCATCTATTACTTCTCTTCCTCTTGAAATTATTTAAAAAAAAGGGTTCCATTGTGCTTTCGGTCCTGTCTCACAAGCAGCAGCACCTGTAAATAATAATGCATTGTTCCTCCATATCAATTTCTCTCCGATACAATTACTGAGGCACTTTAAAGTTATGACTGAATAATGTTTTCATCGCTATATTCATCCGTCTTTGTGTGACAATGACTAATGTAGATTGGTAGTTATCACTGATTATTGATGATCATTTAACTGTTGAGCAGTAGAGCTAGTGTCCACACTGTGCATGCCTAAGTCCTGTTATCCCCTTGTATATTGCATTCCAATGATTTGTTTTTTTATTTGTTTTTGTTTTTTCTCACCTATACCCAAACTGCACTGCTGCCCCCATGATGCACCTCTGCTTGCTGGTTTATGTTAATGCGCTTGAACCCCATTGGCCCATTGCCATCATGTGCTCGCTGCCTGCTAATTAAGACTCAGTCGGCTGTCAAATCACTGAAGCGACCCCTCGACGCAACCTTTGACCTGGTACTATGACCTTTCACCTTTTAGCTTGGCATGTGGCTTTGTTGTAAAGCAGTGTTTTAACCAAAGCTACCTAGCTATTTTTGTTGTCGTTGTCTCTGTGCAAATGTCTGTTTTATTCCTCCTGTTGATCTATCATTATTCGCCTTTGATAAAATGATTGTGGCTCTCCGTCACGTTTTTAGTTTTTTCCTCCGACACCAAACAACTATCTATCTTCTTGTAGAAATCACCTCAAGCACAATTTCAAAATGTGGAATTTGTGATAAGGAGCCACAATCAATTCATCACCTATAGCCTATTTAACACAAAGTCAGTCAGGGCTAGGGAAGTAGAGCTTTCTAGAATGGTGGCATGGCTTCAGTCTCACGTCTAAGTCAGTGGTCAGTGTTGTGGAGCGGCTCAATCAAATGTTGTGCATGTCATGTGTCGCAAGTGCATGTCATAAGGGTGGGGCTAAGAGGAACAGTCTTTAAAAGGGGTGATCCCACCGTAACAGATGACTACAGTTCAAATGATAGTTCACTCCATCAAATCTTGTCACGGATATTCAGACCTCAAGGATGGCCTCACCCCGAGACGAAAAAATCGACATATCGAGTGTGCTATTGTGTGAATGGTGACACCGGAAGAATACATTTTCAATATCTGACTCGCGCCCTTTGGCCTGAGACCATTTTTGACATTTTTCTGAGAGTGAACCATCACTTAAACACTGCTTACACTGTTTATCATGGAGCTAGCAGTGCAGCCTCCCTCTCTTTGTGCTTCCTACCTGTTCCACCTCCTGTTAGCAGCCTTATTGTTTATAATATTTAATGCTTGCTTATTTTGCACTTAGTCAGCCCTAGGTTTTAAAAAGTTAATAACGCGAATAAACTTCCTGATAAAATAATGAATATATATATTAATGCTTGATAGCCAGTAGCTCCAGTAGGCACCATGCTCCTGCTTGTGTAGTACTTGTGTCAGACTGCTGCTTGCTTGCTACTGATGATATGATGATATTATTGTTGTTGTTGTTGTTGTTGTTGTTGTTGTACAAAGAAGGATGACATGCTGTTTCTAAAATGTCCTCTAACGTATGTACCTTTTTTGTTTTCTTCCCCGTTTTTGCCTCTTTCCAACACACCCTCTCTCTCTCTCTTTTTCTATCTTTTTCTTTTCTTTTCTTTTCCTTCTCACTGACCTCACTCCATCTGGCTGGGCAGGGCATCCCCCCTAATGTCATGGCTCCCATGCCCAAGCGGCAAGCCCTGGAGAAGGCCAACGGGGCCTCTGCCATGTTTAACACCGGCATGCTCCAGTACCAGCAGGCCCTGGCCAACATGCAGTTTCAGCAGCAGGCTGCTTTCCTCCCATCAGGTATGGCTCCCAAGGCAACCACCACAAGTGCTCTGACCACCCAGCGGATGCCTGGATTGGTCTAACCGGCTCCTGCTGGTCTGGTTGTTGGGCAAAGAGGGTCGATTTTAGTACAGGGAAGTTTATGTTCCCGACTATTTATCAACGTTTGACGACAGACAATGGAAACTAACAAAGATAGTTTAACAAAAATGCTGTAGATTTCATTCAAGGCCAGGCCCATTTGTATCTCAAAGTGCAGATGAGGAAGCAAAGAATGCTTCAAAAGAAATGTGCGCAGTATGCTTTGTATGGCTCTGCATGGCCACTGGGTGTTAATGAATGGGTTAGGATGTCTTTCTGCCTACTAATTGCCTTAATATAACTCTGCATAGCTACCTGCTCCTTGTAGTACATGCGGAACTTCTTTTCTAGTGTATTAGATTATTGTGTGATCACCTATTATTTACTATCTATGGTGATCACTCATATTTTGATGAGATACCATTGCAGGGGCTTTGACTTGGGGCTGGGATGATAGGTTGGTTAATTGTTTCTTAGGTCTCAGTTTGACAACAAGCGGCAGGCTTCTGCCGCTCCTCACTTCTGTCTAGAGTGTGTGTATAATGTTTAATACCCGATATTTACAATCATTACCGAGCCTGCTGTTGTATTACACATCCATATGCATCGCACTTCAGACAAAAGTTTACACCCTCATTGAACTAACAGATTAGCCTGATGGTGAGATCACCACTTCGCTTTTTTCCAATCACCGATGACTGTGTCTGAGAGATATTAACCTTTTTTTCCCCCACCTTATCTCTCTCCCCCTCACTCTAACGAACCTTGTGACGGGCCTGTTTTGATTTCTCTTCCCTATCCAATCCACTTCCTGTTGCACTGCATGATGGGCAGCCTCAATATTGTGCATGACACCTTCAGGCGGCGTTGGTAGGTTCCAGCTTTCCTTCTTCAGTTACCTGTAACCTCATGTCTGTGACTCACACGTCATCGAAAAACCCAACCATCCAGTGTACATTTACTATATCGCATTTGTAGCATCCTTTGTGATGTATTATTTATGTTTAGATTTGAATGACCTAAGACTCACTTTAATGGTCGCGTCAAGATATTATTTCTAAATTGTTGCAAAAACAAGAATCCACATAAAAAAAGACAAAGAGTGATATTTAAATGTTGTATATTACCTTTATGACGGCTGTTACTGTTCAATAATATGAATTTGACTGACCTTTACTTTAGTAATGCCTCTGTGTTCACCAACTGCATATTGCTTGACCACTCTCGTTTTCATGCTCGTTCTCAACTTGGCTTTTAGCTGGTCTAACCTGACACTTATTCAAACCCTTTAAAAAAATGTAAAGACTGAGGGAGTTCAATTATAACCTTCCCCCTTATCTCCTCTGCCTAAAGGTCTCTATTTTGAAGCACTTTTATTTGTAGTGTTACTTCTCATCTGGTGCTTGATCCTTGTATTACTAATGATGCACGTAAATGTGGAAGTAGGTCCCTGCTGCTGCCACAGCCACTCCGGGTCACATCAAGTTCCTTCAATCACATGACCTTTTATCAGTGTCGGCAGAGGGAAGAAAAGGGAACCAGTTAAATCGAATCCCTCCCTGGCTCCCGCTCTCTCTATCCTTTTTCTCTCTCTCCTGCTCCTTCCCTCATTTGCCTGGTGTGAATGTGGCTCCACTGCTCCTCTGTATATTTTTTGCTTACATGATTTTCCCTCCAAAAAAGTTCCCATGATGCACGGTGGTACTCCAGTCACTATGTCTGCAGCCAACACATCTGCCACAAGCCCCTACGCAACTGCCTCCACCAATCAGGTTTGCACCTCTACCACCTCAGTCTCTCTCTCTCTCCCTCCCTCTATCTATCACTCCCTCTCTATCTCTCATCTCTGTCTTTCAATGCACATGGACGATCTGGGGATGCTTGTGTCTCACAGCGAGGGGTGGGTTGGGTAAAAGGCGATACTCCTTCTTGTTGGCCTACACTAGTGTCTAACATGTGTACACCTGCTATCATCATACTGTAACAAGTTTTAAAGACATTTACGTCCATTTGAACTGTAACCACAATATTCATACATTTCTTAGATTATCTTTCTGTCTTTCTGGAAAACAATAAACATACTGTATTGCATTTATTGCATTTAATGTTTGTCCTCGTTGTAACCTCGATTTTTGTCCTTTCCCATTTTGAGGACTCTTCCTTATCAAAGTTGTCTGCCAACGAATACATGCAATTGGTATGTATGAAGTAGTTTTTTCTATCACATGTTTTTAAGAGCCATTCACACAGCTATTGTGTCGCTATCTGTGCCCTTTGGTGCTTGGCTTTTTTCTTTTTTTTTCTTTTTTTACGCTGCTGCTTCCAGCACGTAAAAGCAAAGCTTTACCATGTTTCTGGTGTTTAAAAGAAAAGAAAAGCTCTGAAAGCAGTCTGAAAGAAAGTAAATTTGCAACATTCTGATTTCATTTGGGTTGATGGCAGTTAGCTACATTGCACAATATCATAAAATACCAGTGGAAAGATTTATGTAAGTGTTGGATGAATCTTCATTTTCCAAGTCTTTATACAGGACCACTTTTTCTGCATTTTATTAATGTGTGCAGGTCAACAACATGGAGGATTTAGAATTGCATGGGGGAGCCACCTCACTCACAGTTTCCCGTTGACCCCCTCATCTCTCCCATCCCTTTAATCCTCCTGTTCCCCTTCCCCTGCTGTCCTGAAGTGTCTGTTTATTAATATTGACATTTCACGACTGAGTGAATTATGCCACAACTGTAGCCAAATAGCTTTTTTATTGTCATCATTGTCCTTTTTCAATTATGAACTCATCTTAAAGTAACACGATGAGGTTCAAATATTCTGATCTGTGTTTGTACGTCTGCTTGTGAGTGTATTTTCGCTTTGGGATTCTCCCTTTGATCTCCATCTGTTTTTTTACCCCCAGATTCCAATAATATCTGCAGATCATCTGAGTAGTCACAAGTACTTGACTCAAATGTAGTTCCTCTAAAGAACAGTGAGTTCCTTTTTCCGCTCCTCATATTCTCTCTATTCATTACGAACCCTTGTATATGTGTGTATCGTTAAAGCTCTGGTTTAAGATTGTCTTGATTTTGTTTGCACATTAGAGCACAACTTTTTCCCTTGTTTTCCTTTCAGTAGCAACATTTAATGACTTTTATTTATTTATTTTTTTGCTGTTTTAAATCAAATCCATCATGTCTTGCAGATCAAATGAATGTGTGCTGGCACCGTCCAAGCCAAAAGAGTTCAGCCTTTATGTACATAACCTTCAGAATGTCAAGCAGTGGGGACAAGGAGGGTCTGCCATCTCTTAGCTGGTCCACGCTGATGGTCTCATCACACGTGTAAACATCAAGGGTGCAACACATGATCTGTGCCACCTTCCCACATATCAATGTCAAGAGGAATTTGTTGTCAAATTCTACATCGAGGAGAGAGAAGAGGATATCTTGGTGCCGGGGTCAGTGCGTCTTCACATTACACCACTGTGTCTGACTCAATCATAGCACTCAATTTGCTCCAATTATCACCATTACTGCACGCACAGAAGGTCAAGAGCGTGGTTGCATAAAGCAACATCCAGTGCTGGTATGTCAGTAGACCAAGATTTTTCTATCCTTTTTTTATTTGTTATGCTTTATTATAATTTTTTAATTGATAGCCATATTTCATAGTTTACAAATGAAATTCAAACATGCACCTTGAATTTGAATTCAAAACTGAAAGGCACAATGATTTTAACAGGAATTTTATTTGCCAAAATAACTAGGCATGTACAGTATTGTGTTTTTACGGCTACTAGTGAAACTAGATGTTGAAATGAGGGTCTTGGACATATGAATGTTCTGGGTAAACCAACATACCTGTGTACCTTGAAAGCACAGCCAGGCTAGCTTTTGTCTCACCTTGTCATGTGCCATCAAGGCCATACAGCTAAAACCAGAGTGTTATCTCAGCAGTGTTATTTGTTTACCGAAGGTAATATGTTTTGTATGGCTCTTTTTTATTGTTTTGTTTTTTGAATCTCCATTGTGAGTGTTTTTTATTTCTCTTATTAATCAGTTTTAGAAGTGGGGTTCTTGTCATTTTTGTGTTGTTGTTTTTTTCATTTTGATGTTGTTTCTTTCAAAAATCAAAAATGGAGATTTTTCTTCAATAGTTTATTTCTCTTTTCATAGACTAGTGTTGTTTTTTGTTTTTTTGGGATTAATTTGTTGCTCAAGTCCATCGACTCTAAAGCCTGGTGAAGTAGCTTGTTTTCCCTCTTCTAAAGAGGAACAGCTTGAAAAACCGTGTCTCCAAGAAGCACCGTTGAGCCATGTGTTGATGGGAATTTAACAACAGACCTGAAGGTCTATTAGGTCATTTAAACCACATGTGCACTTGAATGATCGTTTGTCCGGTCACCCTATTTTGATTTCACGACCCATCCAAATTGAACTTTCACTTCTGAGGGAGACACAACACATCATGCATGTGTGTGTCCAAGCAAGACATGAATGTTCTCATTCACGCGTAGATACGACTAGAGAAACCAAAGCACAGCTTGTTAGTTTTTTCCTCAATGGTATTCACAAAGGGGTTTACAGAGGCATCTCTCAAGAGGCTTTACCAATAACGGAAACGTCTTTTTCATCTTCCATTCATCTGTCTCTTTTATAATCATTTCCCTTTTTCTGGATTCACAGAGGTGTGCAGTGTGTCTTTACCGATAGCAATGTACCTAACAAAGCCTTAGATTACAATTAATGGGTCCCAGCCCAATCAAATGTACTTTCAATCACCATGCAGGTAAAGAACACCAATGATGTTTTATAGTTCTCTCACATACCGCTTATGATCTTCTCTTTTTTGTGTAAAAGTAACAAATACTCTCTTAAATTTCATTGAACTTATGTGTTATGTACTACTTAAGGATTTGAATCTGTTTGAGATATGTAGTTGTAGATTTTTCTCTTTTTTTGCCTTACTATATATTACTTGACAACAATGATATAGCCGTTGTAGATTTTGAGGTAGTATGACATTCATAACTTTTTCAAACCATATAAAAGGATAATGTGTTGAGTCAGTTTTAAATATTCACTTCATTCATATAGCTGGATGTCTTTTTCAGTTGACGTTACATTATCAGTTAATTGTTTTCGATTAAATACTTTTTTGATACAAGGAATGAGATCAATAAATTAGCTGCCACTGCAGCGTCTCTGAGGAGACGAGAGAGAGAGAAAAAAACTAATGTTTTAACCGACTTAAAATTTTCCTTGTAACATGTCAAGATCTCGTTGGAAAGATATGTTGTAATGAACTATAGAGTGTCCATGTTTTAGAGTAAAAATTATTTTCTACTGTATCCATTTCAAAAAAGATATGTACTTTTGTTTGAATATTTCTTAAGTTTGCCCTGAATGTCAGGCCAAAACGAGCAGTGAGATTGACGGGTGTTTGGATGTTTGGTGGATTGTGAGATTAGGAGTGAGGAAGCACAGGCTTTTCCAGACTGGAGAAAGTCCAAAATGCTGCAGACGATGAGTTCTAACCTAAGGGACGAAGGTTGACTTTTTGCACTTCTGTATATAGTCAAATGAACAGAGAAAAAAATGTGTATCATATTGAGATATTATTTTGAATAAAAAAGATCTATAATTATAAGGAATTTTGCTAGATTAATTTAAATTCTTAAATTAGAAAATCAGCTGAAGAAAAAAAAATTGCTTGCAAAGAAGGGCACTAGTTTCTTGGCCAATGCATTCAGAGAAAGCTATGCGCTTTTTGTCTTATTTTATCAGTGGCTCGTATTGCCAGGGAATGTTGCAGGGGAGTAGATATCCCCATGTCATGCTAACTCCACCCCTCCTGTAGGATGACACATCCCATGTTTTTTCGTATATCATTTTGTCTGACTTGGTCACGCAGTATTGCTGCTCCCATGGTACAGTCGATAGATAGTATTATCAAAATTTCTATTCTACTATAGTTTGATTTGACTGCATGTAAAAATACAAACATGTAAACAAAAGAAACTGCATACATGTGTAAAGAAAGATAACAGATTACAGAGTACACCTGTTTTTTTCTTCAATTATACATACAGTAGATAACATCCGCAGTGGGGAGAAATAATACTACAAAAACAAGTCATCTTACTCTTGTGTAATAAAAAAAAAAATTATTTAACGATTGATAAAGATATAAGCACTCATCCACCCCAGATACTTTCTCATAGCCATATAATAATAGTCGACACTGACTCACGGAAAGTTGTTCCTGCTATCTTGGTTGTGCACTCAGCAGGCGAAGGCTCGCCACACCAAATACGCATTTGGCAAATTAGTCCTTTAAAATAACTGAATGTAACAGTCACCGGTCGAGATGTTTCTGACTTGAGGCTGCTGTATAGTCGCTACAGAACCAAAGCACCATTTTTTTCTCTAAACCGGATGTTCAGTCCCCTGACTGTAACCAAGGTTTCTCTTCCCTGCTGAGGGCACACATACGCTTTGACTGCTTTTTACTTGTAAGTGCAGCCACCTATTACGTATTTGCTAACAGTTGCCACACAATAATGTACTATTCTGACTTCAGATTTGTTTATTCACATTTTATTGTTGCCATAATTGACTCTTGCTGTATGGATGAAAAAAATCTGAATAAAACAATATTTGATTTGCTCATGCAACACTTCTGTGGTCATTGTCTCTGTGTTATATTTTGTTTTTACATGTAAACATTGATGCCCCGTCGCTCAAAGATGTTACGACTATCTGTTATATCTAGTGTTTTATTTCCCATTATGTCTTGGCCCAACTCAGTATCTGGGGCAGTGTATTCTAAATTGTTTCTGAACTACAACCTCAGGAACAATTAACTTCCCCTTTGAGGCGTGGAGTCAGCAAGACTGGAGCAGCTCCACAGAGACTGGCGTATATGAAAGATGTGGAAGGTTAAATTGATTATGCTTGGAGCAATTATCATTAGATTGTGTGTGTTATGTGGGCCAGAATGATTTTTTTCAGTTAAATTAAGCCCATATGAACTCACGACATGCTTCCTATTGTACTGGATATGCATATGGAACATCACATCTGATAACACCAGGGGTCTTAGTTCAGAAGGTGTAAGTGTTGTATTCATAGTTAGTTGTACTTGCCAGTCTGTAATTCAAACATGAACAAAATGGTTTCTTGGCATCAATCAATCACCTTTACATGAATGTAGTTTGTATCTTGTTATTATCATTTTGATCTTTTTTTAAAATAGACAATTAAAATAGATAAAAGAACACATCAGTCTTTATAGCATATCAGGCTATCAAAAACCTTCAACACAATTACTCATTTAATGCAGCATTTTTTTATGTCATGGGGTACCTTTAAATTACCATGTGGTATTATTAGGCTATTTACTCCCTCTAAGTGTGCTGGTAGGCCTGGTCGCCTATATGAGAATCATACATTCATAAATGGCCTCATTAGCTTTGCATGCTCATGTTTGTCCAAAAGTAGCCTTCAGGGGCAGGGGGAACCATATTACTGGTTGAGACCAATGACCCTGAGTGTGTGTGTGTGTGTGTGTGTGTGTGTGTGTGTGTGTGTGTGTGTGTGTGTGTGTGTGTGTGTGTGTGTGTGTGTGTGTGTGTGTGTGTGTGTGTGTGTGTGTGTGTTTGTGTGTGTGTGTGTGTGTGTGTGTGTGTGTGTGAGAGAGAGAGAGGTCAGAGGTGAGTGGGTCACAGACATGCGTACGCCTGCAGTAGTGGGCTATCTGTCTGGTCATCGACTGACTGGAAGAGTTTAGGGTGACACGGCTCCTTTAAGAAAACGGAACTGAGCCTCGGCGTTTGACGCGCTGAGGATGTGGGCAGGAAACGCCGTGCAACAAGAAGTAGAGAGGGGGGAGAGAGAGAAACGATCACGCTTCCCCAGCACTACCACCCCGTTGCACAGACAATACGATTGCCAAATCAAAAATGTGCTTTAATCCGCCACGCTGATGTCCAGAAGCGGTCCTTCTCCTCGGCGGATCTCTCTACTCTACCCCCGCGGCCGTCGCAGCAGCAGCAGCAGGCTAGCTGGAGTCGCCGCCGTGGGATTTGACTGCTACCCGAGCGAGAGCGCACCCTGCCCGGCCTGCTCGCTTTGAAAACATCGGGGCTGGTCAGCGGGCGGAAGAGAGAAAGAGAGAGACAGAACAGGCTTCGTCTCGGCAAAAAAGGAGGTGTCTCTCCTTTTTTTTCTTCTTCTCTCCCCCCTCCCTCTCCCTCCCTCCTTATCCTCCTCCCTAGCCATGAGGGAGTACAAAGTGGTTGTTTTGGGGTCCGGCGGAGTGGGCAAATCGGCGCTGACAGTCCAGTTCGTGACTGGCTCCTTCATCGAGAAGTATGACCCCACGATCGAGGACTTCTACCGGAAGGAGATCGAGGTGGACTCGTCGCCCTCGGTGCTGGAGATCCTGGACACGGCGGGCACCGAGCAGTTCGCCTCTATGCGAGACCTGTACATCAAGAACGGCCAGGGCTTCATCCTGGTCTACAGCCTGGTCAACCAGCAGAGCTTCCAGGACATCAGGCCCATGAGGGACCAGATCATCCGGGTGAAGAGATACGAGAGGGTGCCCATGATCCTGGTGGGCAACAAAGTGGACCTGGAGGGGGAGAGAGAGGTGTCTTCCGGGGAAGGCAAGGCGCTGGCCCAGGACTGGAGCTGCCCGTTTATGGAGACGTCAGCCAAAAATAAAGGGTCGGTCGACGAACTGTTCGCAGAGATAGTCCGACAGATGAACTATTCGACCGTTCCGAGCGGTGGCGACCAGTGCTGTTCGTGTGTGCTGCTCTAGAAAACGGAACGTACAACAACAACAAAAACAACAACATAGGCCTAAAGAAACGGTGCATCCGGGCTGAATTTGAAAGTGCCCTGCCTAACATGTCCTCCAGGCTTTTTATTTTTTCCTTACACTGTTGTCTTATTGTTGCACACACAAACAAACAAAAATCGACCATGACGACAACAATCTATTATGTATAATAGTCTGGAAAAGTGTTTACATGACAATGTACTTGAATGTTTTTGGGGATTTTTAATAGCTTTGTATTTTGACACTTCTCTGGAAATGTGCCTCAATGGGAATGTCTTCTTGTGAAACCTAAGAGACACCTGTTTGCTGTTTTGTTTTTTTAGCTTGTTTTTTGTTTTTTGGCTATTTGTTGAGTTGTAGCCTACTATGACATCTTCTGGGCTGGGTCCATTATTTCTTGGAGAGTAGTGGTGGGTGGTTGTGGTTAAGCCAATTCCTATGCAGAGCTGGGGTTGGTCACTTTTTAGGGGGCCTTTTTTTGTTTGACTGAAACGAAAGTGCAGGAGACCTGAAAGTGCTTAAAATCGCTCTCAAACGTATCAATCACCACTCGAGCCTTGCACAGGTCACTCAAATCCCATTTCTGCCATTTATTTCCCCTGAAAAGGTCAAGTTTGGCGCAGGCAGACCCACCCACCCACCCACTAGGATACTGTATTTGAAGCTGAGTGTGGACTGTGGTGGAGTTGTGTTAAGCCTACATGTGTATCTGGCTGGTGAAAGTGGAATTTATCACAGAACTTGCACTTTGCTGACGGTGTCCCCCCGCAGTGTGCACAAACGAGGACCTTAGTTCATTTCTGTCGCTGCATGGGGAACACCACAACCCCCATGTCAAGTGCCTTCCTAAGAAAACCCCCCTGTGACTGTGCCAACTGATGAGCCCTATACTTTCCTCTGCAGTGCGTCTCGATGGCAATCAGGAACTTGTTTTTAGCAGTTTTCAGTGTCCATTCTAGTTTAACTCGGTGTCAAAGGTGGGAAAGAGCCCCTTCCTGTTTTACTGTCAGGAAGCCAAGCTTGTAATAGACCCTGCTGTTTCAGGGTCAGATGTAGGCCTCTTCTACAGGTACTGGTCCAAGAAGAACAACAGAGTGACTTTAAACCTATACTGGGATTTTTAGTTCAGTGAATGGCAAGCCATGTCTGTATTATTATTTAGATTTTCTTTCCTCTTTTTTTTCAAAAAATGTGACAATTTCTTTGACTTACCGTAATTGTAATTCTCCCTTTGGACAAATCTTCTGCCATCCACCTGTCAGTTTAAAAAGACTTGTAATACAAAAAAAGCATTTTACGTAACGCTGTGTGCTGTGCTTGTGTCTGCTGATAACATAAAGTGTCTACATTTTAACTTTAGGGGTACTCTGCATTTGATTGTCCCTGTCAACAGTTTACTGCACAAACGAATAGTGGATTAATCAGCTAACAAAGAGTCTGATATATATATATATATGATTTTATTCAGGACACATGAAGATCCATGATAGTCAGTTAATAGTTATTAAACAATATTGACAAAGGTAAAACACTGAACATTGTTCTGGTTTCAGCTCCAATGGGCACGTGAGCAGCTTTTAAATGATTTTTTTAAATCGGAAGAAATCGGAAAAAAATTACAAATTGAATATAACAAGTTATTTAAAGACTTCACCTTGGGCTTGTTATGCTTCTTTCTTTTTACTTTCATACATCTTAAACACTCAATTATTAATGAATGAAATGTAAATAGTTTAGCCCTTTCCTGGTTTCTTACAGACTGTGGCTTTTCTTAGTATTTAGATATCGTGTGGCAATATGTCACATTTGACACAGAAGAGTTACAGGTTTTAAATAGTTACTTGGTATGATGTTGAATAGCCTTCAGCACCTAGTTGGTGTTACTAAGTAAGTGACCATGGCCGTCGTGGCCCACAGGGATAAAAGAACCCTCTCAGTCCAGTTGTTTGGGTAGTGGGCAGGGCTTCCAGTAAGTGTGTTTAGCTGGGCCGAGCTGTTTCCCCTTGTCCCACCGCATGTTTTCTGGGCTGCGGAGCAGGAGGACAGAGAGGGCTTTTTGTGTCTGCGGCCAAGTTCAACCAGCCATACATACTGTAGACTGGTATTTGGTAGGGCATTCCTCAGACTGGCCAATGAGCTTCTGCCTCAAGTGTCCCTCGGACCGCAGGGATTCAAGGTCAGATTACCAGATTCAATCTAAGGACTATTCAAGTGGTGCGTAAAGAGAGGTTCGTTTCAATGAGTCCAGCAAGGCCTACTCTGTCCCCGCAGCAGCCATCTGCAGTAACTGCAACAGCTCCAACTCCAAAGCACTTTGCACTCATTCATAACTCATAGTTGTTTTATTAGAGATTACTGGGCTTTACTTACTATCCTCGGCTTTTATTTACACATTAAAATACCAGTTACGTTTCACATCTTTGCTTTTCATAGTTTAATCAGACTAAAAAAAACTGGTTTTGGACCTGTGAAAAAAGGATTTCCATCCATATAGTTGGTTTATACAAACGGAAATGTAAACTGGCTGTTGAAAAACAATACATGCCATTTTCATGATTATTACGAAAGAAAAGATAATGTGTTACACTTTGTTTCTTGTGCACACAAATTAGCAGAAGATGGGAATACACTAACGGTGACTAAAGACTAATGGAAATCACATGAAAGGTTTTAAAGTCAAATGCTGCATAGCATAGTACAGAACTTGTGAAACAAGTTATCTAAAAACAATTCATTTTCCATAAAGATTAGTTTATTTTTCCTCTATGCCAATAAACTAAACCTGCCACACATTAGCATTTCATTGCAAGTAAATTGTTCGACCAGAGCTTGCTTATACGTTGGGCATTTTTGAGTGTACGGAGGAGAGGAAGGGTGGGTGATAGGGCGCATCCTGTGTTGCGGTAAATTCACTGAAAGTTTTGAAATCTTTAAAGAGATACTAAGTTCCTCCTAACTATTTAGAAATAAATGTTTTGTTTCGTCACAGTCTTTCCCCCTCGTGATGCCCATGGCACTGGACATGGTCCCAGTCGAGTAATGCTACGAAAAGTAGGCTACTGTACTTAAGCCAAACCTCACACGCAAAAATATCAAATTAAGAATGAAGCGTTTGATGAAATTTAATTTGTGTGGCTGTTTCCTCATGTGATTTTATTTGCGCCAAAAAGAGAGCAGCATCATATGACATGACACAGTTTATGGAAGCTGCCACGGTGTGTTATCCTATCCAGGAGCTGTTTGGTCAGACAGCCTAAGAAAGTCAAAGTAACATTTGAAGAAATCAGTCAGGTTCCCCCTTGAAACACTGCCACCTTCCAACACACTGCGCTCCTGAGAGCCCCCTTCTCACTAGAGAATACTGCAGGGTTTGCAGGGCATTACTGTTGTTATTGTTAAAACCACAGTACCACATAAACTCAAACCTGTGTGACAGCTGACAACAACACATGCACTTAGTCTGACCCCAGCAGCAAGAATGCGTTGACCATGTGAGAAAATGTGGATTTAACAAAGTCTTCTTTCATGTCATGTCCTGTATTTAAAGCGTGACAAATTAACGCCAAATTAATAATAGCGTGTGAATCTACAAAAGAGAGAGCAGGGAGCTTTACAGAGAGAAAAGGCTTGCTACGTAACGTCATAGAGGCAGAGCATGCCATACTGTCATTTTCATGGTTAGCTTACAGAGACACCATTACCACTTCTCATAGTTTAGTCATGGTGGCACAGCTGGGTTTTTGCTGGTAAATAAATGGAGGGTCAACAGGGATCATGTGTTCGCCCATGACTTCCCTTTCACTCAGCCAACTTTGTAGAAATACCTCAAAATGTAAAACAATGCTCTTGTGCAGTGACTTATCGCACCCAGATCAGTACTTTAAATCAATATTTCGACATTATAGGTTAATGCACTTATTAGTTACTGACAGTTAGATGCAGATATTGTATATGTTCACATATATAAGGCTGTGGCCAGCTGCTGTTTAACTTAGCTTAGCACAAAGAGAAGAGGAAGGAAACAGCTGGCCCGGCTCTGTGAAAATATAACAAAGTCCACCTGCTGGGGTTTAAAAAGCTCAAGGTATATGTGCCAAATGTATTGAAGTTTTGATCTGCCAGTACTAAAACTAAATAATATTATTAAGGTGAAAATAACCCTTTGTGCAATTGTTATGAATTTTTTTTTATTTTTAAGCTTTGAAATTGTACCCTTATTGACAAAAGTTCATTTGAAACCCAATCAACAAAAAGGCTACAATCTGAATGATTTTTTATTTAAAATCGGTAGATATTATGTGCAAGTGAAGTTGAAAGAAAGATGGAAACAATATGAAAAAGAAAATGTCAGTTTGTTATGAATACACACACACACACACAGTATATACATCCAGTCTGGAGTCAGTAGCTTTTAAAACACAACTTTTTATGAACCCAAGTGTATTATAAATAAATATACAGTACTTTTTTTAAACATTTGAATTCACATGATAATGAAAGGGATTCCTTTTCATCAAAAAAGTTTTCTTCTAAATTAACACAGATCTCCTTAGCTGCCATCATCAACAATGAAAGGCAACAGTTTTCCAACAGTAAAGCTCTAATAAACCTGATCCATAATATCAACTCACAATACAGCTAACAAAGACAATGACAGAGTGACTTGTTTTGACACAGTCAAGAACATCATGGAGACAATAAGCAAGCTGAAATGTAAAAAGGGGGGTGGGGAGGGGTTAGAATTAAGTTTGTTGGAAGTCTGTTGAAAGACAAACATTGATTTTTTCAGATTCACACACACACACACACACACACACACACACACACACACACAAACAAATTGACTTACTGTCCCTCGTAAAATCCTATATCCTGTGTCTAAAGAATATTGTCCTTGCCTTGTCCATTGTCCTTATTTCCCTTTTTTTAAGCCTTTTTTGCTTATTTTAACTTTATTTCACTTACAGGCGAAATAACAAATGGCCAATGAAGGTGCTGTGGTTATTTCCATTATCATAAATCCAGGTGTTTGCCCTGAGTCTCATGTACACCTGGTCTCCCACGTTGAGCTGCAGATTCATGCCATTTGTCGCTGTCTCGTGGCGGTTTCCAGCTGCATGGTTGTACACAATAATCATCGACACTCCATTTTTCATCAGTCGCAGCCCCATTGGTTTAGTTGATATATTATGACCAGAGAAGCTGAAGTAGTACATTCCTTTGACTGGAGCGGTGAAAATACCTGGGGGCGATTAACAGAGAGAGGTATGTACATCTTATACCAATTGAAAAACAATAGCTGTTAAGGCATTCCATTTTACAGAGTCAAAGAGTCAAATTATTTATTTGTTTTTTACCATATGAACTTATCTATTATGGCAGTGTATTAATGCCACTAGGGAAACACAAAAAATAGATCAGTATCACATAGTGTGATATGTATCAAGTTATAATCTGATAAATTTCACAGTATAACGTGAAAAGTTTTGTATCATGTTGTAACGTGGTATGGATCATGTTTTAACATACATATCACATTATGACAGGATACTATTTTCTTTAGGCATCAATACGCTGCTGTAATCTGAAAATACATCATACAGTATGAGTTTACCTGTTCCTGGGTTGTATGCGCCAGTGTTTGCATAGACATTCCTGTAGACGAGGGTGACCTCAGTATTAAAAGGTCCATAATTTCCACTATAGCCAGTAGATGCTCCAAAAGCCACCCGGTTACCTTGAGAGGTTGCATGAAAGCTGCATGTTATTATCATGTTCATTCATTTAAAGACAACTAAACCTGAAGCCATCTGCAAATGGAAACAATACACACACACACACACACACACACACACACACACACACACACACACACACACACACACACACAAAGACATAATATAAACCTATCACTTAGCTATGTCATGTTCTAACCTTGACTCTGTCCCCTCAGATCCTCTAATTCTTTCTCAGTTCTGCTCAGTTTGGCCTCAAGGTCTCTTAAGATGATCCACATTTGGGCCCCGTTTTCCTGGCTCCCTGCAGCAGCACTGACAAAATCTAGCTCGGTGTTGTGAGTCTTCATGCTGTGGACCTCTCCTGCCCGTTCATCCAGCTGCTCAACTTCAGCCAAACTAAGGTGCAAGAAGAAGAACAGAGTCAACACAACCACTGAAGTTGCCATCTTTCAATCTCTTCTTTGTTTGTCATAATCAGCTCTCCCCACTCTGCTTTATATGCCACACCAAGAAGGAAATAACCTTGAATGCCATAAATCGTAATCATGTTTTTCTCTCTCTCCCCAGAGCAATCTTATTCTAATCAGAGGTATGATAATTAAGAAGCTGTGCAAAGGTTTCAGTTGTTATTGTTTTATCACCCTTGGTCAACGATACCACTCAAAATTATTTATTTCTTAATTTAAAGGAGAAGCAAGTGATATGTTTTGTTATTGTACGTGTTAAATCACTATTTATTCATACGATGACTCACTGCTCTCCTGCTAACTGCAGTCACTGACAATAAGTTAGCTAAAAGGACCACATCACTTATTTCTCCTTTAAAAGATAAGCATGTCTGGATATTTTTGTAATCTAGTATTGTCTTCACAGCCAAAGCTTTATAATCTCTGTACAATAGACCTGCATCATGTTCTAACAACAAATCAATGAGGCACTGTGTTGCACTTCATCATACTGCTGATTTTGAGTCAGTCCTACATGCACCGTTTTGCTGCCTTATACACTCACTCGAGCACCACATGTATTCATCCACAATAAGAAATAGTCTCTACCAAATATCCAACTCTAAATTCTGTTATGTTTGGCAAAAATACTTAGTTACTCGTACGCTGCAAGCCTCACTGCTCAATTAGGATGTATCGCTCAGATCCAATTTTTTTGTTTGGCTATTTACATTATTTTGATAAATGGTCATGTTGCTTGACCCACATGCACAAACGAACAATAACAAAGACACCCCATGTAGCATGCTGTGGTAAAGAGGTGAACAAGGAGGCCACTGAAGTCAGTGTTTACGGTTTCATTTAAATGTTGATTTGCAGTTGAAGCCAGCCAAATGAGGAGAAAGAGAGCCACATTTTGAATATTGGCTTTTGTGGAACTTGGCTGCTACTTGTGTGTGGATGAGTCAGGACCAGGAGGTGTGAGACAAGGACATGAATGGCTTCACAGAAACAGACTTCATCCGAGATTTCAGGATGTCAAGGATGACAGTGAGGCATAATGATGATTATATCATTATGAGGATTATCATGTTTACTGTTTATGATGCTAACCATCTCAGTTAAAGGTGGATTCCGAGATTATGGAGAACGCTTGTTGACAAAATCCCTTATTGTCAAAGTCAGTGAATATCTCCTCAACATCCCCTACCTGTCCGTACTGCATGTGTGCTGAAAAAAAGGTGCCCAGTTATTGTAGAAAATGATTTAGAACTTTTTTAAACTATTCTATATATTCATGAGCCATTCTTAAAAAATATAGGTCTTTGATAGGAAGAAAGGCAATGTGCGCTTGGACTTTGCCTAGGATTTGTTCACAACAACTTACAGTATAGAAAACATGCCAGCCTTATCCTTTGATATCACCTGGATCTACAATAAAAAGAGAATGCTTTTTCATGTTGTTCTCTGACCTCAAGCATTTTATTACTTTAATGGTTGTGCTTTATGGAATCCCTAAAGAAAGGTTAAATAGAAATCAAGATATAAAACATAAGCAAAATACAAGGACATAAAAAGATTAGACAGTTACAGTAATACATCAACATAGTTAATTTACACAAGCAATAAAAAATGACAGATGCCAATCTTTGGGAGTAAGCAAAGGCATTTGCACGTGATTGGCCAAAATGTGAATCTATTTGTAAGTACAGACAAAAGAGAGCAGAAATGATTTCATGTTAGTATATATAAATATATAGAAGTTCATAGCTGATAAAAATATATTTTAAACAAAATCATATAAATGCTGATTAATTTATTTTATATGACCACGACCACATGCAACAATAACACACTGATTCCTGTGACTCAAGAATGTTGTCCTCACTCAGTTTCCCGTTTCCCTTGTTTAATGCTTTGGCTCTTCTCTTCCTTATTTGAACTTTATTTAATTTAAAGACATAATAACAAATGGCCATTTTCAAGATCCCATCGTGTTTTATGCAGTATACCTCACAGAGAGAAATACTGTAGAATTGACCGAAAAAGTGGAAGGCTGTTCATCTTTCTTGGTCTTCACTCCCAATGTCCTGGCATATACCAGCAGATGACAGATTACATGATTAATCATGATAAAATATTTGCATGTGATGTGAGGGTCTGGTTTTTCTAGCTAGCTTTGCCTTGCTGCCTGCAGGACACAGATTGTGTACAAGTGTCGATGAGTCTATCTGGTCTTAGAGGGAACACTAAAGAAAAGACCTCACATATCCAGGGACTGAAATAGACTAAATGCTCTGTGTCTGCCTCTTATACTGCACACTGAGTGGGAGGACACATACACACACAGAGGTGCTCTCAGCTCCCCCACATTCATCCAACATCTTATTTCCATTTTCAACCTACGTATATACAAGTACTCAAACACTAAGGCCTGTAAAGGAGTGCATGTGTGTGTGTGTGTGTGTGTGTGTGTGTGTGTGTGCGCGCGCGTGCGTGCGTGTGTGTGTGTGTGTGTGTGTGTGTGTGTGTGTGTGTGTGTGAGTACATGCATCCACTTAACACCTTCATGATTTGATTGTTTCTGTAAAGGCTGTGTGTTCCTTTTCTGGATAAGCAAAGGACCACATGTACAAACACTATAGCTTGATACCGGGCAAGAATATAAAAATTAGATTTTTCCTCTGAACTGGCTGCTGTATCTTCTCTGTTCACAAGAGGGCAGGCTGGGACAACTGACCAAAAGAGAAGAGGGGACACACGTAGCTTCATATGTACTGCATGTACGCGGCCATTATAATAATATATTCCCATTTTGGGACCATTGGCAATTAGAAGGCAAACATCAATTATTTAAGCTTTAAACATAGACATAAAACATTTTTTGTAAACTAAATCATATATTCTATCTTATTGATTAGTTGATTTTATTTGACCACCACCTGCAACAATAGTACACCAATTCATGTGGCTCAAGATTGTTGTCCTCCATCAGTACCCAGTTTCCTGTTTTTTCTTCCTTATTTGAACTTTATTTCACTTAAAGACAGAATAACAAATGGCCATTGAAGGTGCTTTGGTCATTTTCATTATAAACATAGACATAAAACATTTTTTGTAAACTAAATCATATATTCTATCTTATTGATTAGTTGATTTTATTTGACCACCACCTGCAACAATAGTACACCAATTAATGTGGCTCAAGATTGTTGTCCTCCATCAGTACCCAGTTTCCTGTTTTTTCTTCCTTATTTGAACTTTATTTCACTTAAAGACAGAATAACAAATGGCCATTGAAGGTGCTTTGGTCATTTTCATTATCAACAATCCAGGTGTCTTGCTGTATGTACACCTTCATGATGCAGTCCATACCTGTCTCCCATAGAAAAAAAATGGTGCATTGAAGCTCAAAATATCACAATGGAGACCCCAGAATGTTGAGCATCTTAAGTTGTATTTCAAGCAAGACTGGGAGATAATTTTGCTTTGCAAATGTCAACAATTTATGTCCTCAGTTCCCAAACGCATAATCAGGGTTGTTAAAAGAAAGGGTGATGTAACACAGCGGTGAACTGTCCCAACTTTTTTTAAACGTGTTGCAGGCACAACATCTAAAACTGTCACAACTTCAGCCAGTATTTAGTTTTTGATTTGTCTTTTTCCTTGGTCTGTCAAACTCTCATGTCATTCCAAACTCTGCCACTCCCTCCTGGGGCCTGTTTCAGGTAGCTGGTTTTGAGGCAACCCGGAGTTTGTTCGCTCTGAGTTGGTGGAAACTCTGGGTTTTCCGTTTCAGGTAGCAGGTTCAATGCAACCGAGAGTCAGTTACTGCGGCAACATACGCCGTGGGTCTAACCTGCTGGATAGGTGGTTAGACCTACCCTGAGTTTGTTTTCACTTTACGCTGCAGCTCCGACTGAAGAAGGAGTGTCACTGTCACACGCGTCCCTGTACAGTTTGAAGCAAAATCACTCCACAGAAATCTCCATCGGGATGTTTTTATCATTTCCTGATGATTTTACGTTTGATCGATCATTTATCTGATCAGTAGCCTTGTTCTCAGCCCTCGGTCCGTTCATATAGGCGGCCACCTTACACATCGTGACATGCTCTACATTCAGATTAATAAACATATTTGTATTGTATGCTTTTTAACGTCTGTGCCACTGAACAGATTTATGTCAGGTGGATTCATGTAACGCTGCGGCTGCACGCGATTGTTACTGTTCACTTGTGCGATCCTAAAGTCACAGACGAACCCTTTTATATTCATATTATAGCCTAATATGAATATAAAAATTATATAAATAATTATATAATAATTTAAACTGTGATCACTTGAGGAAAATGGATCTGATAATAAATCAATCAGGCTCTTCAATGGAAACTGTCACCTTATGTGTCAGACGTTAATGTCTTTCACTCCCCATTTAAAAGAAGCGACAGTCTGTTTACTGCACAGTGGGCTATTAGGCTACAGCTTCCCAAATACAGCGAATATAAAACACTGTCAGAAATGCTGTGCCGCGCCAGCTTTATTAGGGGAGACTGGGTATGAAAGTAACACGGGTAGAGTTGTAACACCGCCAGTTCGACCAATCAGGGATCAAAAATTAGCCATGTGACGGTGTCAGTCTCCTCAGAACTCCTCTACGATCACACATGAAAATTTTCCAGTCGTTTGAGCCATTTTTCCCGGAGCTACGGGAGAAAAAACAATTTTTAGGTAAAAAACGAACTTTTTTTTTTTTTAACTTTTTCTTCTAGTACTTTTACCGTTGTAGATACAGTTGTATGGGTTGTATCAGGTCAAACTATGGTTTCTGTAGTAAAGAATGGTGTATCTATCTCTTGCTAACGTCAAAGCACCATGCTAATATAGCTAGCTAAACATGGAAAACAGTGGCGGGGGAGGTTGTAACACATGTGTTACAACTTACCCCGGCACTGTTATCCATTGGAATCAATGCACATAGAGACAATTAATTTACTAGCGTGAGGAGACACACACTCACTCACACACACATACACTCACTCACTCACTCACACACACACACACACACACACTCACTCACTCACTCCAAACACACACACACACACACGATGCATGTCACTATCGTCATTAATATCTAATTCTCTAATATTAATAATAATTTAAGAATATTTTTGGTGAATCTATTTTCAAACCTACCCTGTTGTTTATGCTTATCAATAAATGGGCCTATCAAATGAAGTCCCATTGTTTTTTTGCATTTTGTATATCTGTTACATCCTACCCCAGTAGGTGTTACAATCTACCCCGGTAGTGGGGTAAATTGTAACAATGGTAACATTTTATTTGTCTTAATCTCACACATTCCGTGATATAGTTGAGGAAATTTAAATGGTTGCCACTTGTAGTAGACAAATATGGGTACTTTGCCTAAAAAATTCAGAACTGTAGCTTTAAAAGAAATGGTAGTTTAAGTGCTCTGGAAAAAAGTGTTACTTTCATACCCAGTCTCCCCTACTTTACTGCTGATATGCGTAACTTTTTAAAATAGACTATGGCTTCTCATACGGAAGCGAAATGATTGCTCTGTTTTTTTCTGAATTGCCGAGGAGATTAGATCAGAGTTATGTGACAATATACCCGTTAATTCTTCTCCATAGGCTACCATAAACTCATTCGTTAATATTTCTAACTCCAGTGGGAGGAGCGGAGAAGTTTTTTTTTCTTTTTTTGAGAAGTGGAGAAGTGGGAGGATCACGCATTTGTTTCTTCTGTTTCCATGGTGAATCATGTTATCAGCGATCCATTGACGATGGCTTTTATGCACACGCTCCACCCAGAGTGAACACGCTCAGAGTTGATTAACCCAACGCTGATCCACTGTTCTGTAACCGAAAACCCAGAGTTGCTTATCAACCCTGCGCTCTGAGTTAACCAACTCAGAGCGTATGATTAAACCCAGAGTATGTAAAACCAGCTACCTGAAACAGGCCCCTGCTCTACACTAGCTGCTAATTCCATTCACCTGGCCTGCCCCATACTCACCTGCTCCTCATCAGCTAATCAGCCCCTCGGTAGATATACCAGTCCATTTCCCTCAGTTATTTGCCAGATTAGGCTATCTAGTTTGTTTTCCTAGTTGGCGGTGGACTTACCCTTTTGCCTGCTCCCGGTCTGATTTGTTTGCCACCTGATTTATCTCCTTCCTTTTCAAGCTGAGTATTGAACACTGTTTCTGAACCTGAACTGTTTCCCATGTCTTGCAATTGGGTTCTTGTCAAGTTGTCTGTCATTTCCTGAAACCTGACAAATGTGTTTATATTTACAAAAAACAAAGTTGATCAGTTTAAACAAATACTGTAGATAGGAATGTGTTTGTACGGTTTTATATTGAATACACGTCGAAAGGGATTTGGAAATGATCACATTCTGTTTTATTCACATTTTATATAACGTCCCAACTTTTTGGGGAATTGGGGTTGTATATGTGGCAGCTACAGTACCAAGCGTGACAACCTTCCCAGAGTTTCCCATGAGTTTTCAGTCAGTGATATTTTGGACACTAGGGTTTAGAGAGAATGGGAGCACATGTTGTCTGTTTAGTTGTGGAATGGTTTTGAAATGATTGGCATTTTCATTGTAAAATTGGTAGATATTATTTTCAAGTGAAGTTACAAGAGAAAATGCAAACTATATACAATATAAAGAAAAACAAAATTGAATTGCATTCTGTTTTTTGTTTTGTTTTTTAATGAGGGAAGCATTCATCCAGGCTGGAGTCAGTAGTAGACATTTTAAAATGGCAAGCAAAATATAATTTCATATATTTGACACACAATGAAAGAGATTCTTTTTCACCAACATTATTATTTTGTAAATTAACATCCATTCTTATTTCCTGAGAAGCTCATCAACAATGAAACGTTAAAGCTCTTGATAAATTCGCTCCATACTATCGACTCGACAAAATGACAGTGACTAATTAACATTCAACCATTGGAGACCATAATCAAACTAAAAATTACATATCTTATTGATTATTTTATTTATTTTTAACATTACCACCACCGGCAACAATAAAAGTCCTGTTTAACCAGATTGTTGTCTTTATTCAGCACACTGTTTCCCTTTTTAAAGCTTTTGCCTTTTTTTTTTTTTTCATTCTGCTTATTTGAACTTTATTTCACCTACAGGCGAAATAACAAATGGCCAATGAAGGTGCTGTGGTTATTTCCATTATCATAAATCCAGGTGTTTGCCCTGAGTCTCATGTACACCTGGTCTCCCACGTTGAGCTGCAGATTCATGCCATTGGTCGCTGTCTCAAACCGGTTTGCACCGACATGGTTGTACACAGTAATCATCTGCACTCCATTCTTCATCAGACGCAGCCCCATTGGTTTGGTTGCTATATTATGACCTGAGAAGCTGAAGTAATAGATTCCTTTGACTGGAGCGGTGAAAATACCTAGGGTGATCAACAGAGAGAGTTACATCTTATACCAATAGCTGTTGGGCTTTCCATTTGATTTAGTCAAAGACAGCATTTCTTATCTTACTAGTTTAAGTTATTAATCAATTATTGCAGTGTATTGTTGGGAAAGTATGTAGAAAAAGATCTGTTAATGTTAAAAACAAACGTGATTTGGGTTAAAGATAGATCAGATGTGAAACTTCACATTTTAACAAATTGTTAAAACGTTCAGTCTTGGGCAGAGGAGAGGGAAGTTGCCCTTGGCATTTTGTCAAAACTATCAAGTAGCCTTTTAACATAAGTTTATAACCAGTAATAACATAACTCTTTATTTTGTTATAACCTGAGAAGTTTCACAATACAACATAATAAGCTCTTATCATGTTGTAACTGGTATCATGTCATAACATGATACTGAACTATTTTTGAATTTCCCAAGTGGCATCAATACTTAAAGGAATACTTCACCCATACAGAACCGGTGTTCTATCATTATAAAATAACTATTATAATATAATGAATGAGGTTTTGCTTCCCTTAGTCTTCCCTTGGCCCAGTTGTCCTGTTAATCCTAACCCTTAGACGGTGAGACCATAAAACACTCGTTCTGCCTTTTCTCAGGCTAAGATGATCCGATTTCAATTTTTTTTGCAAATTTATACTAAATAGGATCTCCGAGTTCAATACACCTTCATGTTCCAACCGGTGAAGTAGGCCTTTAATCTATGAATACAAATCATTGCAGTAAGTTTACCTGTTGCTGGGTTGTAATTGCCAGTGTTTGCGTAGACATTCTTGTAGGTGAGTGTGATCTCAGCGCTTAATGGTCCAGTATTTCCAACGTTACCAATAGATGCTCCAAAAGCCACTTGGTTACCTTGAGAGGTTGCATGAAGAGGGTATTGTCATGTTTATTAATTTAAAGACAACTAAACCTATTTTAATTCAGTCTTTCATTTCATTTAGTCTTTATTTCAAACAAAAATAAATAAAATAGCAAGAATGACACAACATACAAATACACATAACACGAAACAACAATAATTATCAAGTGTCATGAACAATATTTATAAAATGTATGGTCTTTGTCCGACATTTCTGGTGATGCCACCAGAAATGGAAACCATTTCATACACACCAACAGAATGTAAACCAATCGCTTACCTTGGATCTTTCCCTTTAGATCCCTCACTTCGGCCTCCAGTTGTCTTAAGATGAGAAAAAGCGTGCTTCCATCCGCCTGCTTGACTTCAGCCAAACTAAGGCAGAGGAAGAGAAGAGTCAACAAAGCCACTGAGGTCGCCATCTTCCTATCGCCCTTTCTGGTCTTGATCAGCTCAAGATCCCATCATGTTTTATATACCTCACTGAGACGGAAATAATGTAGAATTTACCCAAATATGCGGAAGGACGTTCATTTTTTCTTGGACTTCATTCCCACGAAAAGAGGAGGAAATGCCCTGGCAAATATCAGATGACATGATTGGCCATGATGCAACATATTGACATCAGTGGCTTTCTTCCTTAATATTAATAATACATTTTGTTTTTATAGCGCTTTTAAAGATAAAAAAGAAAATAACTTTATAATAAAACCAGTTGACTCAAATGAGCACTTAATGAGCTTTTCTAGCAGTTTTGCCTTGCTGCCTACAGAGTCAGATTGTGTACAGGTGTTGATGAGTCACTCTGGTCTTAGAGGGAACATTAAAGAAAAGACCTCACAAAACAAGGGACTGAAATAGACTAAATGCTGTGTGTCTGCCTCACACTGCACGCTGAGTGGGGGGGACACATAAGGCACACAGAGATGCAAAAAAGGGCAACAAAAAAAATTGATTTCAACTACTAGAAACAGTATACTTACATGAAAACACCAGCAATATTTGATTATTATCTCATTATATCTGGGAGATCAAACTTTAAAACTTATTGACGAAGGCCTTGTTTTTTTTCCTGCTAAAGGCCTAAACTTGCTGAACTATGAGGCTTTGTTTTTGGACAGTGAAGAGGTAAACGTTTAGTATTACTTCAACCTAAAACCTTGTGCAAAAGTCTTGAATCTGAAAGAGTGTGAGTCTTGAATTAAAACAAGGCCCTGTACCTTTGTTTGACAGCAGTCACATTTGGCCTCATACAAATGTGCACAGTGTGTTAACTGTTTGCTTAACTTCTGTGGTAAAACAACAATTTTATCTGTGATGTGTTAAAACGTTATGTCATAGATTAAACAATGTCAGCTTTCATTTGGAAGAGGATGACTTTGCAGTATGAAGTATTACAGTTTTTTTTAACACTCCTGGCAAACTAGCCAGACTATTGATAGCATCTGATCTGCTTGACTGGTTACCTGGCCCATTGTCACATTATCAACAACAGCCTATTGTTGGTAAGTAGTCCACATGGTTTCCTATACAACATCGTGAAATCTCAATCTCTCTGTCAAACATATCTTGGTATCTGTGTATTCACAACGAATAAACATATTGTTCCTGAACCATCCACATTTGTCTTTCTGTCATAATTTAATTGCTAATTATTGAAGGTAACTGTATAGCAGAGATGGAGCAGATTCCAATTCTTATTTTTTTCTCTTTCTGTGCTAACCTTAAACTGTGAATGATACAAAATCTTCATTCTAACTCACAATAGGTATGCTGTAAAAACTATACCAGTGTGCCACACACTTGGATTGACCTTGGCTTTCACTCTAAATATCATGTTTCTTGATCTTAAACTTGAGCTAAGCAAGGATGACTAGATGCTGGTAGCAAACTTAAAATCAAACTCTCTTTTTTTTTACTGACAACTTATTTTACATAATTGGCTGTACACTTTAGAGGTGTTAGTTGTATACTTGTTTTTGTTTTTAAAGGAGGGAAGCACTCATCCAGGCTGGAGTCAGTAGCTTTATTAACACAAGACATTTTATAATGGCATATATTATTCACCTGCATTATTATTTCGTAAATTATAATCAATTCTTATTCTTATTTCCTGAAGTTATCATCAACAATGAAAGGCAAGGGGGGTTAAGATGGCGTCGGAGAGGAAGCACGTAGTTCCAGGAGGCTCCGGTGATACTTTTCAGTTATCCGATTACTTTACACATTTGCGTTGCAGAAGTAGTTTGATACTAGTGTAACCCGTTGTGGTCATGTTGTGGTCATTTTCAGGACTTTAATCCTGGGTAGAGATTTTCTCACACATCCCATGTTGTTCAATGGGGTCATATTAGTCTATAACAGTTGAGATATTCTTTGCTAAATGAAGTGCATACAAATTGTATCCAGGACTTCTACTAAAGGGTTTATATGGCATATTTAATGAGATTTTGCCTCATTTGCATATTTTATTACTTCTTTTAGACAAAGTGTAATACAAAAAGTATTTCTCTTAATATGAAGATTAATCTGGTTAAAAAGTGTGAGGATATCTATAAAGGAAAAAAAAAGTCCCATTCAACACGTAGTGTGATACTAGTGTAAACTGTTGTGGTCATTTTCAGGACTTTCGCCCCGGATAGAGATGTTGTCTTGTCACACATCCCACTTTGTTCACTGGGGTCATATTAGTCTATAACAGTTGAGATATTCTCCGCTAAATGAAGCGCATACAAAACTTTCCCAGGACCTCCACTAAATCGATCTTTCTGGTCTTGATCAGCTCATGCTCCCATCATGTTTTATTTACCTCACTGAGACGGAAATAATGTCAAATGTACTGGAAATCATGAAGCTGTTTATCTTTCTTGGACTTCATTCCCATGAAAAGAGGAGGAAATATGTTGGGCCTATGCCAGCAGATGACAGATTACATGATTGACCGTGATAACATATTTATATATGATTGACCTCAGTGGCCTTTCACATTGTTTTTTTTCTAGCAGTTTTGCCTTGCTGCCTGCAGAAGTCAGATTGTGTACAAGTGTTGATGAGTCCTTCTGGTCTTGGAGGGAACACTAAAGAAAAGTGTGTGTGTGTGTGTGTGTGTGTGTGTGTGTGTGTGTGTGTGTGTGTGTGTGTGTGTGTGTGTGTGTGTGTGTGTGTGTGTGTGTGTGTGTGTGTGTGTGTGTGTGTGTGTGTGTGTGTGTGTGTGTGTGTGTGTGTGTGTGTGTGTGTGTGTGTGTGTGTGTGTGTGTGTGTGTGTGTGTGCGTGCGCGTGCGTGCGTGCGCGTGCGTGCGCTGTATCTTCTCTGTTCACAAGAGGGCAGGCTGGTACAACTGATCAAAAGAGAAGAAGGGACCCATATGTAGCTTCATACTTTACTTGTATGACTGTATGTACTGTCTTTAGAGTGATACGTATATAATGATTAATTCCCATTTTTGGACCATTGGCACATTTCCACTTTAAATGACTCAGCCTGATATCAGGAAGACATCCAAACAACAAATAATGTGGATTGATGAAATCAGTGTACGTTTCTTTGTTTGGCGTTTTCCGCTTTGTTAGACAGAGTTGAAATGGGGCAAAGAGGGGAGGACATGCATAGAACCGACCACGGGACGGATTCAAACCGGGTCTGCTCCGATGAGGACTGAGGCCCTGTTTCCACCTGGGATTATGATGTGATTTTGGTCATCTGATCACAAGTGGCCATCTGTAGTTAGAGCTGTATTCATGTGATCAGATCACAAAAACCACATGTTAAAGACAAGTGGAAACAGGGTCTGAGTCTCTAGGGGGATTTTCTAACCACTACGAGCACCCAAATCAGTGTATGTTTTAAAAAATAAACATATATTACTGTTTACAGTGGCAGCTATGACATCTGGTCTTAAACATTTCTAAATATGATATTATTAATAATAAGAATATACTTTTTTGGAGCTCAAACGGCAACCAAAACTGTAATAAGACATACTTACATGAAAACACCAGCAATATTTGATATTATCTCATTCCGCCTGTCTAGACTCTAGGAGATCAAATCGAAAACTATTTCATGGAATTGTCTGTGGTAAAACAACAAAAGTGGTATCTTTGATGTGTTAAAACATTATGTCATAGATATATTAAGCAATGTCAGCTTTCATTTGGAAGGGGATGACTGTGCCCATTCTCCTTTTAAAAGTCTCACCTTTCTATCTGAAATGTGCAGCAAAAGTATTTCTTTAACATTCCTAACAAACTAGCCAAACTATAATATAGCATCTGATCTGCTTGACTGGTTACCTGGCCCATTGTCACATTATCAACAATAGCCTATTGGTAAGTAGTCCACATGGTTTCCTATTCAACATTGTGAAATATCTCTCTATCTCTCTATCTCTTTGTATCTCGCTGTCAAACATATCCTGGTATCTGTGTATTCAAAATGAATAAACATATTTTTCCTATCTATATCTGTCTTTCTGTCATCATTTAATTGCTAATTATTGAAGTATACTGGAGCTGACTATGTATCAGATTTTGTTCTCGGCTGCAACTTACACCAGACATATCAAGAGGATAATTTGGACAAGGAGACAGAAATATCCTTCTGGCTTCATTCGGCTTGCCTCACTGACAAATAGGCTTCTCTCACTGGAGCCACCCAGAGCTCAAACTAAATCTGCCTTGATCTTTTAATTTGTCAATCATCTAAGAATAAAGTTGACACAACAGGTACGACACACACGTATGTTTTTTCTCTGTTAACACCTTTCAGGCTGCTAGAATGTTCATTTTACTTCTGTGCATCCGTGTCCGTGCTTCCGGCTGTCCCGGCTTTGTCTTTGCACATGTGAACTTTGTCTGATATATCTATGGAAGTTGTGTCGTGGTAGGCCTACTACTCTAAATAACTCTGCCGGACATAGGCATGACAAGCACTCTTCTGCAAACAAACGTGGCTGTGCTCCATGGCCCCCACGTGACCAGCATTGCTTTGTACTTACATGGAGATGTTTTAAGGCCAGAATCTCTCCACAGGACGACTAAATATATTGAAAAGGATTAGCTAACAAAGGAAAGTGTATGCCGTCAGCCTGTGGGAGACAAGCCTGATCCAAACATGTATCTCAAGGCAGCCTGCAGCGAGATCCAAGTGCCCAGGCAGAGAGGGGGGCCGAGGCTGGATCGCTGCCCCAGTAACCACCAGCTGAGGCTGGGGGCAGGAACCAGGGGGCACCCCTCAAGCCCCACCAGCTGCCTGCCTGGAAGCTTGGAAGCCTGCAGACCCGGAGAGCAGCAGAGGTTCGAGGAGCTTCTTCATGTACACAACCATTTTTTCCAGGCATCTGTCCAACCCAGTGTCAGCATGGTCTACAGGTAAGATACTCTTTATCTGTTGAAGGGTGCATGCACTTGAAACAATATCAACTTTCTTTTCTTTTCTTTTCTTGATCTGCATAAGCATACATGGGAAATTAGGCGTGTAGTAGTCTAACCCCGATCAATATAACAGCAGTATGATTATCAATTCACTGCATTTTGCATAATTTATAAACCTCCGGAAGTAAGGATTAAAGTTTAACTTTGCTCAACAGGGCCCCTGTCCTGGTAAATACCCAATGCTTGATGCTGATAAGGAAGAGCCCTTAGCACAGCCAGACCCTGCACTAATTTAACACCGCAATTAAACTTGACGTTGAAGGATACGTGAGGCCATCATTAGACGTACTGCTCTGTCTTCAGTGGCTTCAGTACTGCAAGACTAAGGATTTAAATTAGTAATGAAGTATTGGATCAACAGTCGAATGTCTTCGCAAACAGAGAGCAGTTGAGCTGTGAGCAGCAATGATCTCTTATAGATGAAATATTCCAGCATCGCTGAGTTTTGTTTCTGAAATGTCCATTATTGTTTTCAGTAAAAAAACAAGAAAGATGTGTAGTTTATGGCCAATTTCAATTCCTTTTTCTCTTTCTGTGTTTAACTTATACTGTAAACGATATCAAATCCTCATTTTACCTCACAATTGATATGCTTTTAAAACCATACCAGTCTGCTATACAATTGGATCAACCTTTCACTCTACGTATCATTAAGAAAAACTTTTTAATGATTACTTCTTACTTGTTTGAAGAATATTTTTTTTGATTATACACATGATATATAACTTATTGATTACCAGCTGGACCCTGTTTTTTTTAACCATTGGACAGAGCCAGACTGTTTCTGTCACCATGTCTTTCTGTCCCTCATCCCCAGATCCTTACTGTCTTTCTGACTGCCTGTCTGTCGGCCTACCTTTACCTGCCAGTAAGCTTTTCTTCAATAAATCTGACTGTCCACCCTGTTCAGACCCGCGTGACAATTTCACGCCTTTTCCTTTATTCATTGAGGTTAGCTAAGTTGGCAAGCTTCTGGTGGTAGAGTAGCCTAGTAGCAATCTTGAAATTGAACTCTCTGTTTCCCAAAAATGTACATAGGCCTACTTGGCTATATTCCGTACAGTTAGCTTGAGAGGCGTTACTTGGCGAAAGAGTTTGTTTCTAGAAAGAGCCAGGCTAGCTGGTTCCAGTCTTTTGGCTACACTAAGCTAAACTCCTGCTAACTCTAGCTCCGGTATGGTATCTTCCCACCTAAGTCTATGCAGGAAAGTAAACTAATACTGTATATAGTATATCAAAATGTCCATATAATGCGTGATGACTATAATAATAACCTGTTGATACTGATGACAAATGCATTAAGCTTATTTCTACTTTGTGCCTGTATGGCACTGGTATACTAAGCACCAAGTGTATTTTATTGGAGGGTTTTAATGTGAACTGAATCCTTTCCCTGATGCATTTATGAATGAGCTGTTAGCCAATGCAGAGTTTGGCTCATTAACAAACAATATTTAAAGGGCTAAAACTCCAGAGTGAGCTCATGAGACATTTGTCCTGAGGTCGAAATTCGACTGGTACCTAAACATTTCATCAATACCTTATCTACAAACCACTCGACTCGGTGCTTCACTGTATGAAATAAATGTCTTTGCATCCACTTCACTTTCATCATTTAATAGACCCGCGGTGAGTACGATGTCAGCATTCATCAGTGTCGCCATGCAAGGTTTGTTGTTTCAAAACTGAGATGAGGTTGTGGCAGAAGCTGGACTGATGTTGATGCTGATGGGGGTATAATGGAAAAATGTCATAATGATAGTGGCGGAAATGATGATGAGAATGGGAGCGGCAGTTATGGGGTGATATGAGGGTGATGTTAGGATATGAGTAGATGATAACATGGATGGTTGTGTTGCTGTTTTAAGGAGGACAGTTTTTTGGGATAAAGATTATGATGAATTTGCATTTTTAGTCAGGCTTCTTTCTCAGTATTTCTTGCTGGCCCTGAGAGAAATGTGTGGCGGATTATAACTATGACCATTATGTCTGTTTACATTAAACAACCAAATCTGTGTCTAGGGTGATTGTACGCACAATGCATCACAATGACATGTGCTCACGGTCTAATCCCCAGCATAGGGGGAAAGACTGTGGACATGGAATGAGACGGAGTGCCGTGTCAAATGGTGATTTAGAGAGGAAAGAAAGGAGAAGGGCGTGAGAGATGGCAAATATCGGACAGATTGATGAAGCCAAAAAAAGGTGGGAATGCAGAGGAATACATAGAGAAGGAGGTGATGAAGCAGCCGGAGAGTAGGACTGCTGCAGCAGTGACGTCACAGACAGCTTAAGAGAGGTTTTCCCCTTTATTATCTCTCATTTTCTCAACAGGCGGCTCATGCTGATTAGGAAAACTATCACATTGTGAAAAGCCTTTTGAGCACCAGAGGAAAATGTGCAACACAAAATGACTCAACTACAGGGCTGTAATTATGCGACATGGAATCAAATGGGGCTTAGAGCTTTATTTAGATAGCAGTGGCTATTATGGGTAAACAATTATGTTATCTGCATAAATAGTTGCAGTATTTTGGATGAACACAGGCAGTGCCAGCAAGCTATGCTGTCAGATGTTTCACACTATGAGAAACATAGGGTTGGCTTGAAGGTATTGATCAATCTCCCGATTGCTGGGACATGGTTGTTCATCCATTTCAATATGTGTGTATTCACTGTATGGAGGTCAGCGTGTTGCAGACAAAGTTCCAGAACTCTATTATAGGTTCTTACTGGAGCAATTAAAGTAGAGTGGTTTGCCTCGAGGCAACAGCGTTTCAGCCCGTTGGGGATTCCAGGCGAGGATTAAGAGTTCCAGTTGACTTTTCTGACTGACACACTTTTAAATGGGATCGACGGGGGAGCAAGTTGTCGCCCTGGAGGTGCTGGTGACATTAGAATAATGTTTGCGGCTGTGTCCAGCTGCACAGTTAGGTCTCCTATGTTGCAGGATGTGGTCGAGCCAAAACAGGGTATGCTGTCATGCTAAGCGGCTGCAGAAAATGTGGAAATGGCAGCACACCAGGGATTACGTTTCTGTTTTTTTAGTTGTTCTAAAAGGTTGTGTGACCTAAATGGGTACCCCACTGCTTTAACGCATCACAATGATTTTATGCATCAAGATCATTATACTTGTCAAAGGCAGTGCTTCAAACAGCTGTATATTTGTATGCTGCCTTTTGTGTCTGAAGGGGTTTAAGAGATGTTGAAAAGATGTACACATTTACTAAGCCAGTAGGGTCTAACAATATCATTTTAGAGCTAATACTACATGTCAGTGCAAATCGCAGAAATACCCCATTAAGGAGTATATTTCTTTGTCACATAATTATGAAAAAAGCTTATAGCTTAAAAGGAAAATACAAAATAAATGATTTCATACACTGGAAGCCAAAAGGTAGCCTATGAAAATGTAGGCAGTGTTTGATCTCCGAAGGTCATGTAAACCAGAGAGTGTTAGCGGCATTACAGTACATTGCATTGACATCCGTGGTGTTCCTATGGTAAATGGTAAATGGACTTGTATAGCGCTATATCTCCGTTTATCACAGACTCAAAGCGCTTTACATTGTTTTTTGTACACATTCACCCAGTCACACACACATTCATACACCGATAGCAGCAGCTACCACGCAGGGTAGGCTTAGCACTAGGGTGCTAAGCTAACTAAGCTAACTATCGGGAGCAATTCGGGGTTCAGTGTCTTGCCCAGGGACACTTCGACATGTGGCGGGGAGATGGGGGATCAAACCTCCGACCCTGCACACCAGAGGCGAGCTCCCTACCCACTTCGCCACTGCCGCCCCTCGAATGCGTTCCTATGCATGACACTCATTCAAAGAGACAGTAAAAAGACGTTATCTCAACTCGGATGCATTAGATTTGGTCAGTCAACACATACAAATCTGAACAAACCTCATGCCTACTGACCCAGAGGAGACTGACCCTTGGAATGCAAAAAAAAAAAAAAAATGCAACATATTTTTTTATTTGATTTTGTTTTACAAGTGTCTGCTGTTGTCAAATGCTATCAAAGGGATATAAATAAAACTGGGTTTGCCTCGAGGTTTGTGGATGTTCAATGAAGCGTGAAATCCTGCATTGTCACATTACAGCTCAGTGGGGGAGGAAAATAAGATATTGCGCTGCCTGAACAACTGGTGTATGCCTTTTTTGTTGTCACAGTGCCACTAACAGTAACATCTGCTATGAGATAGCAGCGTCTGTGTCGGCTTGGTTCTTGGTTCCTGGTTCTTGTTGCCATGCTATTTGCACAGGGGTCACAGATTAGAAGTCGGTGCTTATAATGTTGGAATTGTAAAGGTTACCGCGTTGTAAGATAGGTGGATGCACTGTTAAGGCAGACAACAGAAAGAGCGGGCTGCAAGTGAAAAGCTTCATAAGTCCTTGCCGGGGAAGTTGAATTGTCCCTGTCGTGTTCACATGTATGTCACTGTTATCACCCACCATATGCAACCGTATGCATCTTGCCTGAGGTAGATCTTATTTTTAGTCAATGAACACACACACACGCATCAACTCACATCAACTCAGCTCCCTTGACCTCCATTCAGATTACACCTCTATCCCCCTTCATATCTCTTTCTCTCTCTCGCTCCCTCTTTTGAGTGTGGCGCCATAGTGAGAAACACTGCAGCTCTTTCAGCCAGTCACTCAGCCAGCCAATAGCCCATACATGCCATCTCTCTCTCTCCCTCATTCACTCTCTCTCTACGCTCAACAAGCGCTGCTCTCCTGCCTCGCATTGTGCATCTGCCCTCCTCTCCCTGAAGTGAGGTACGATGCATCCTCCTCTCTCCTCCTCCTCCTCATCGTCTCTGCTTGTCCGTTTCCATTCCAGGGTCCCTCTATCAAACAGAGCATTCTTGCTGCAAAGCCGGGGACCATAAGAGCTCTGTGACTTTCCTCGAGGAGTTTGGAGACGGGACAGGGCTGCGTGGACAGCTGCTGGAAAGGCACGCTGCTTCTGCTGTTTTGGATACTGATCGTTGGTGGGACCTCTAGCTGGCTCTGTAACACCGCTTGATTCCTCCCAAAGTTGCGAGGAGAAGGAAGACACACATCAATTGAGAGTCCCATCCGTCCTCATCCTTCTTTCTCAGAGAACGCTGACCACTCACCGGGTGTAAGAACCCTTGTATCAGTGACAATTTTTGTTTGTGTGTTTGTTTGTGTATTGTAGGTGGGAGCAAATGCAGACGTTGGCCACCACGCCACATTTGTGTTTGTGTAGTGTTTTGTGAGCGTTTTTCTGTGAAAGCATGACCTTGTTTTTGTGATGTGCGACGGGAGGTAGAGGGAGTCTGAGATTCTTTTGTGTGTGTGTGTGTGTGTGTGTGTGTGTGTGTGTGTGTGTGTGTGTGTGTGTGTGTGTGTGTGTGTGTGTGTGTGTGTGTGTGTGTGTGTGTGTGTGTGTGAACAGTGTCGGAAGCAGAGTGTGTCGGGGTGCATTGTTACTGTCCTCAATCGAGGTGTTTTACAAAAAAGGCTTAGTCGCTGGCGGAGGGGCAAGAAAAATAATTCCCGAAAATCCAGGTATCCTGGTTGCCTAACAAAACCTCTAAGACGCCCTAAAGAGAAACTCAGTAAAAGGGGCATTAGAGATAGAGTTTGTAAACAAAACTGCATAGTGAGAAATTAGCAAGACACCTTATTTGAGTTGGCAAATGCACAATCCTTTACATGGGATTTCATGAAGGGAGATGAAACAGGACAGACACATACAAATTAAAATGAAAAACTAGGGCACAAACGCTTCATATCGCCGCGTCGGAGCATATTAGAGATGCGCACAGAAGGTGTTTATCTGGAGGAAACATCACAGGGAAAGAATATACACTGAGGTTCCACAGGTTTTTCTCCACTCAGTCCACTTTCCGGTGTAGCAGGACCTTTTCCTCTTCTCCTCACACCTTTGACCCTCTGCAGCAACACACAGGCTCTTAAATGCTCTCCTTAAATGGGAAACTCTTTCAGCGACTCATTCAGAACCTCTTCTCCTTCATCCTTCAATCCTTCTCCCTCCATCCCCATCCTGTCTTGTATTTCTTTTAGGTGGAGTCAGACTGGCACAGGATCCCCCACTCAACTCCTCCTGGCACACTGACCAGGACTGCACCGCTGCTATGTCCAATCCTAGAGTCACATCAGGTTGAGATTCCTCTCCAAGGAGAAAGTGAACAATCTCATTCCTAACCTGTGATTTCCATATGCGATTCGGCAGCATCAGGCAAAACTGGCCCGGGCCACTGAGTTTCCACTTCACATAAGAACAACAGGGACAAAGTCTGAGTTTGAACTGAACAAAAACAACAGCATTATTTGTGTCGGAGCAGCTCTAGCGGCCTTTGCCAACAGCCATGCAGGTGTCCTTTGCATGCACAGACCACGGGCTGAAGGCCCCGCGTAACAGCGAGCAAGGCAAGCAGAACGCCACCAGTCCCAATGAAGCCAGCAAGGCCCGCGCCCGCTTCCGCACCGTGGCCCTGATAGCCCGAAGCCTGGGCTCCTTCACCCGCTACCAACACAACCTCAAGGAGTCCACTGCCAAGCTCACCGGCATGAAGTACCGGTACGTACACCGATGGTTGGAGACTGTGTGAAAAAGTAGTGAGTAAGAATGAGGAGGTGGGTTTAGTTTTTTTTTTCTCCTCAGTCGATGAATAAATTATTATAATTCATTTGAAACAACATCATTAGTGTGAAAGTGGGGGATAAACAAGATACCTAAAATTAAAAGGGAGAGAGCATAAATTAAAAGGAGCCTTGATGGAGACAATGAAGCGATGTGAGCAGTGACAGGTGGTGAGTGGGATGGTGTGTGTGCGTATGTTAGTGTCAAGGAAAAATGCAGGCAAAAATACAGGCGTTTTTTCCAAGTTGCATATTGTTTGGCCAATCTATCTATAATTTCACAATTAAAAGTGTCTAGCAAACTAGGGACAACTTAGGTTTGTTTGGAATGGTTACAATTCTCAGATGTGAGTATGTGAATTCTATTGGTTGCCAGAACAATTCGTTAAGAGAGACAAGATAGTTTGTTGCAGTAATTACAGATGATACTAATGATTACAGAGAAACATATAATGTTCCTGACACACACAGACAATGTATTCTAAAAGCCTTTCTTTTTTAGTCAGGCACATTGGTTTGAATATAAAAAATACCTTAATAACACCTGGTACATTAACAATGTTCCATCAAATAATGTCCAACAAATAATTCAATCCAAAATAACTGTACAGCTCATTTCACAGTTTAGTTAAGAGCAATTCCATCACATACAAATAGGAAAATCTGTCAGCTGTTTGTGCTAAATCAAGGGGGGTTTGAGGAGTTTGGTGGGTAATGTGTGAGCATAAGTAATTCTGCGTTCAGTATGTATACCATAAGGATCGGTAAAGAGAAAAGTAATCAAAATGCTTATTTGTTTCATAGACAAGATCAGTCAGGCTGACCAGGAAAACAAACAGTTTTAATAAGAATAATTGTGTTATCTGTAGAAGAAGAAAAACAATTTGAATACAAAATCAAAACCAATAAAATAGATAAAAATAAATGAAGTATATAACTGACTGAAGTGTACTCCAAACAGCTGCATAAATCAGCATAAATAATGTGCATCTAAAGCGCAACACCTCACTTTATCAAATCTGAATTTGACCTTTAAAGTCTCTCATGAGCTGGTTCAATACCACCGGCATCAGTTTACCGTAAGACTCTGAGCCAAGCCACGCACAACTCTCAATAAGAACTGACCGCAACCGTAAATTACATTCTGGAAAGTGTAACAGTAGAGCTGTGCTGTGCTGTGTGTGTGTGTTTGTGTGTGTGTGTGTGTGTGTGTGTGTGTGTGTGTGTGTGTGTGCGTGGGTGCGTGCGTGCGTGCGTGGGTGCGTGTGTGTGTGTGGGAGTAACAAAGCTGGGCCAAGTAAACAATGGTCCTCTTAGCTCAGCGGGTGGGCTCTTAACCCAGACCGCAGGTGCAGAATAATAGCTCTCACCTCACACTGTCAGCTCTCTTGGAGAGTATAAAGAGAGACTGAGAAAGAAAGCATTAAATGAGAATGTGATAGAATTAAAAAGAAATAAAAAATTGAAAAAAATAATGAATTACAGATTGAATGAAGTCAGATCACAGAAAAGAAGCAATTATCAGTAACTCTGCAGATTGGATGAGGAGCAGCAACATGTGAAAAGGGTCTGCTTGTCACACAATCTCATCTCGTTTCCATAACAACCTTGAAATGGCCAACTTCAATCTGTTCCCAGCACAAAATCAAGCCTGCTTACTCCCTCGTGCTAACTGGTTCAGCATTTACAAAATATTATACATTGACTAAGAGGATTTGTTTTGAAAAATCTACTGATTTCATAATTTCAACTTTTTTTTTTAGGTTACAGATTAAACCAGCAAACAAGACACCTTTTTCCCTCCGTGAATGTTTCTATTTTGCTTCCTTTTTTTTCTTAGAGAGAAACTGATACGGAAACATTGTGAAACTTTGGAAAATGGCATGCCTTTTTTTTTTTAAATGTGTCTGTTTATTTTGGTCTGTAACATGAGGATTTGTACATCTTTGTAGCCACTTCTCAAAACAGGTGGAGGATATTAGCAGTAAAGCTTCATTCAAGTCCGCCCCACGGAGAAGCAAATATTGAATGCTTCTTGTTTGCATGGTACTTTCTATTTCTCTCTTCTTCAATACTCTATCTCTCTCTCCTTCTTTTTTCAAACTTCTGACTCAAAGGTGTTTGGTTTAAGTCGTAGGTCTATTGCTTTGGACGCCATCTCACGGGGAAATCTCTACCTCTTGGGTTGAAGCCAACTCTGAAAACAAATATGTGCTGTGCAAACTCTAAGATTGTATCTGTGTGATAACAAATGAAATAATTTTTCTTTGCGGAGACAAGGGTGCACATATTTTGTGGGCGTATGCATTGGCACATTGCATACATGATTGCATGTATGTGCATTAAAAGAGTGTGGCATCGAGGCTCCTCACTGGGGAGATCTGAAGGCGTTGCAAGTTGAAGCAGAAGATGTAGCACTTACTAATAATAAAACAACCATCCGCAGCGTCTTAGTTGTCATGGTAATCCATGAGGTAGCTCTAATTGTGTTGTCGCCGCTCAAAGCGGTTTGACCTCTTCTTGCTCTTAAATTCATATACAAACCCACAACCAGCAACACAGCCAAAACATGCAGTTGTTGATGGCTTTGCAAGGTTTGCCGAATATTTCTGGTTCCTGGAAGAAAGCACCTGGTAGCCTATGGAAGATCATAATGGTCATTAGTCACCAGAAAGTATTTTGACAGTCCAGGAGGTTTGGAGAAGATTGCACTTGGTTGGTCCAGAGCTGTGCTGCAGATGGGAATGCAAAAATCCCTTCTGTTGGTCTCTTCATACGAGGGCTTATCACAGGCCGGCAGAGAGAGAGAGGCACCCTCTGCTGTGTTTGCATCTGTGTGTCGACAGTGTGAGAAATGAAGCCATATGAAGTGTGTGTGTGTGTGTGTGTGTGTGTGTGTGTGTGTGTGTGTGTGTGTGTGTGTGTGTGTGTGTGTGTGTGTGTGTGTGTGTGTGTGTGTGTGTGTGTGTGTGTGTGTGTGTGTGTGTATGGAATTGTTAAATTGCACCCGGTTGAATGAAAGTTTGGGAGGAAACTGTAGGGAGTATCGTCCCATATGTTTGTGTGAAGCAGCCCCAGAGCGAATGTTATTCCTGCATTCATTTTATCCTTTTAATTCATTTCCCTTGAGTCACCTAACTCATTGATAAAAGAGAATGGATTTATTTTGTTATGATCTCAGTTTAAAAATGACTGATTACTATTGTCAATTGGAAAGTATTTTGTTGTTATTGTATGCAAATCAGCTTGGTTGAGGTAAAACTTTCATTTGTTTTAAATTGTGTGGCAGGGAGCACACATGACATGTTTAGCATGAAGTCAGCAAGAGTTTGCACTTTTGTGTGTGACACTAAAACATTCAGTGGGGTTTAGACAACGTATTTGGATGCGCATTTGATTGATGATTACCCAGAAGGCTGCCGTTTTTAACAGCTATAGTGAGGACTGATGCAACTTGTCTGAAGGATAACAGATAAGAAAAGATAGTCTGCTCACGTCGCACTTGTCAGGATGCACCGTGATCATCATTTGCTTTGTGTTCTGCACTGAACTTTGATGGTGTGTATACAAGCCAAGGTTCCAGTGTGTGCACATGAGTGTGTGGGTTTGAATGACTTCACGCACAGCTGCACTCATGGTGCCTATCATGCCCTTTCGCTCAGAGACACAATGTGTGGTGGTGTGTTCCACTCTGAGATGGCTGTGGGGGTTTCTGCCCTGTTTTCATATAGTCTCCATCACCCTTCAGTAAAATGGATTAATTTAAGGTTTCAACATGGTTTTTACTTATGGTCCGGTCTAAGCCTGTCCGCTGTGATGTGTAGCTCTAATAATAAGAGCCAGCATGGAGCTTCACTCTGCTTGAAGACCAAACAAGCCTCCTAGGATAGGGACTGCCCGTTCAGTCAAGTGAACATGTTTGCAAGGACATTTTAAAGGTCGCAACTAAAAAGGGGTTTCTGCAAGCATATTGGTTTCATAATAGTGTTGGCTTGCAAATGCAATTGTGTTGCAGTGACCTCCGTAAACACAGTGTTATCACAACGATCATTTGAAGTGATAAAACTGCTGCTTGTGTATAACACCAATGTAATAAAAAATACTAGATGACTGGTTGCAGGGCTTTACAGGGCAAATCAATCTAATAATCAGATAAACCTTACCTATTGAGACTACCGGTATCTATCTAACCTCTCTTTTTTTTGTGTGTGAGTTTTTCATATGTCACTAAAATCACAAATGTACATTAATAGAAATGCTGTGAGGTCTGCTGAAAGTGTGTTTGCATCAGAGATTAGGGCTTGGCAAGAATCCACATCCAAACTCTCTTGTATTACATAACAATTGCTGTGTAGTGTTTGCGTTAACACATAACAACTATTTATGTCCGATTTCCCTCAAGAATCATTTCTAAAATCCTCCACAATGCATTTGTCAAAACGTTTCAGTTTGAATTACTCGTTTCAATGCATGCCAGTGAACTAGAAGAAACTACACCTAAAAAGATACCGTGACATCCTTTTCTTGGTCATTACGTTCTTCAGATGTTCCTTTCTTTTCCTCCCCTTTCCCCTCCACATTGCTAAGCTCTCTCTCTGAAATCTTCCTGAATCAACCCACTTCAGATCTGCCCACACGTTTTTCAATACAGGATCAACCCACAAGCCAGCTAGCTTCAATCATGTGTCCGTGTTGAAAAATACAGCTATTTGATGTGAGATTCTCTAACCGTCAGTCATCTGGGTTTTTCTTACGCCATGTTTGGACAGAGAAATGTCTTCATGCTTAGGACAGCCTTCCACAACACGGGAAAAAAGTAACAGAGTGTGTGTACATGCTAAATAGTGTTTGCATGGGCCTGTGTATGCTGCTGCTGCTAAAAGAAAGGACAAAATATTTAAATAATGTGGACTTTGGCCCTGTGGAAAAAACAAAGCAGATAGTTGGCACTTCTTTGTGCACATTTACACACAAAGACACAAAGACACACACATGCACACACACACGCACACGCACACACACACACACACACACACACACACACACACACACACACACACACACACACACACACACACACACACACACCATACGAACATGTGCAGGACCCTGCAGGGAGCTGGCTGTCATTTCCTATTTCCCATTCTGTGTCATATGGAGTACTTTATCTGTGGAGGGCGTTTGATCTGCTTAGACTTGGGGCTTGGTCTTGCAACTCTGCAAGTCTCTTGGTCTTGAGTCTCTCATTCCCCCTTTCTAGCACTCCTCCTTCTCCATCCTTTTCTCTTCTTCTGTTATTGGTAGGTTTAACCACTGTGGGTTTTTTTTCCCTTACAAGCAACTTGGCTGCAGCTTGTCCTTCATACTTCATCTATTCATTGTTCCCCCTAAAACTTCTTGATTTAACTTCCCTACATTCTTCCTATCCACGCCAGCCCTGGCTTTGATTTATGTTTTGAATACGACCTGCCTTTCTCCCCTGCACTGAATTATTTGGATAACAACATTACAGTTAGGTTGCCATCGGGATAGCAGTGGGAAACATTGAGGTGGGTGTAGTCTAATCCCTCTGCCCATCACAGTTGGCTTGTGTGGGTTTGCTTAGTCCCAAGCGAGTGAGGAGTAATATCTGTTTACTCGCCACCTTGATAAAAGGGTTAGCGGACAAATATTGATTTGAGCAAACCAATATCACAAGATAAATGATTCGAAAATGCCCTGGTGTGACTTGAGAACCGTATAAGGGCTTTCTAGGAACCACCCTACGAACAATACGAGGTCATTCCTCCAATGATTTAAGCACAATAAATCAACCACATGTTCATATATTTTTATTTCATCTTGGGATCCACTAAGAATAGAACGCGTTGCATGCAGCTAGCAGGATGTTCATAAGTGGTGACAGGTTGGCATGAGGGGGGCGTCTTCAAATGACTCATTTGTCATTTCACTTCGAGGCGTCTTCTCTTCTGGGCACCATCCAAGCATGAGTGACCGAGCCACACTCGCTGGCTCGCAAAGTTGTTTGTGTTCAAGTTTAAAAAGACAAGTTGTTATTCCCTCTGTGCGTTTATTTCACTGGCTAGAAAGATAATACGTAAAGAACTTGAGCCTCTGCATCCTTGCAGCTCTATTTCTTTTTCTCTTGTTTTTCTCCCACGTATACACACAAGCAATAATTTACTCTTGAACACAAAGCTATTCATCTTCTTTCCTTTGTTGCAAATGACGTGCTGTAATCATTAGCTTGTTAAGCAATGGACTTCCTCTGGCACCCACTTTCCAGGCGTGGACAGACCTGTGTATGCGCTACAGCAGGCTGTGTGGTTAATCACCAGGTACGGTCGATGCTGCTGATGCCCGAGTCCCCGGGAATCACTGGGGACAACAATACAAGCAGCGAGGCGCCTGTTGAACGTCAGCTTCTTTTTCTAACCTATCATTAACAAACCCTGCTGTATGCATTGCATTAAAGCAAAGAAACTGCCAATTTTAGCTCGCTTGAGACCTCCAAAAACAAAGTCAGCTATTTTTCTTTGGAGATGCAACGTGCTTGCAATCTTTTTTGCTCTGCAGATAGTGTGCACGAATGAGCCAATATACACTTGAAAACAATACCAATGTAGGAAATAGTATGTACGATTTTAAGTTTCTGGAGAACACTTGAAGAAAGAATCACTGTTTGTCAAAATTAGTAAATATATCTCCTCATGATGCGCTACCTGCCCGTGCTGTTTATGGGCTCAAAAATAATCTGGTGATGATACACAGTTTATAGGCTCTGTAAACGGGTATATTATCATAAGAGTCACACCGTAGCCAGCAACATGCCTGTGGCGTTTACAGAGATAAGGCTGTGTATCTAACACTGGATTTTCTTTAAGCCCACATTACGGACAGGTAGCGGATCGTGAGGAGAAATTCACTGATTTTGACAAAAACTGTTTTGACTATAAGCATCTCCAGAGTTGCTGAATCCACCTTAAAGCGGACGCTTTACCCACAGTGACTTGCAATAAAGGCAGAAATGAACATTCTTCATCATCAACGCGATTTGTCCTCAATCACCCAAGGCCAAACACATACACAGATGCAGTCAGTATGACACTTCTAACCTACAGTGCAGCCCTTCCCCCACACGTCTATGGATCAGAGCTCCCACTCTACATCAGAGAGACGGGGAACACAGTATGCTAACTCCTCCATCATATCAGAGACGAGAGCGCATCCCACGGTTTTTGACTGCAGAGAGATCGGTCTCCAAGTTTTCTCGCGTCATGTTATTAACGGTACCTGAATTACCTGACAGTTCACAGAATCCATAACTTTATCGAATATGTTTACACAGTACGCAAACACTTTAACTCATATGTTTACCTCCTTTATCTTTGCAGCTGCAAAGTCAATGGCTGATGCTTCTCTGTGTTGAAATGCCTAATTGAATTTACTGAGGCCATGGTTAGATAGCACGAGTTCAGATCTATCTGCCTTGGTCTTGACGGCACAGGCCATTAGTTGCCAGGCACGAGAAAAAAACGACTGATGGCATTTTTTTTCTAGCCTCATTTGTTGCAATGAGCAAATGCCTAACCAAAGACCGTGCAGTAGACACAATCTCCAGAACATAATTGGAAAATGTATCTGTGTCAGGAAACAAGCATTTGGACGTATTGTCCTCTCAAGAAGAAGAAGTGTGTTGCTTGTGATAGTGGCTTTGTGTGGGCGCATGTGGCCTTGGTGATTCTGTCTGACAAATATGTCCAAATTTCAGTGTTTCTTCCGAGTCATTTCCTCTGTCCGATGACCGTGACTGCCTTTGCAAGGTTGTCAATAACCTTGTCACAGGTTCTTTTTTTTAAACCTGGAGTCCATATCTCGGTAAGACATGGCTGGAAGGGAGAACAATGTAGCCTACTTAGTTTCTACTAGTGTTAAAGCCCATGTAAACCCAAATCCTTCTATGCAATTTGGGGAGTTAGTTGTGTGATGGTAATCTAAAAAAGAGTTAGGCATGTTTATCGATCCAAATAAAAGATATTGTCATTTGTTTGATAAACTTTACAGAAATATGGGTAACACACTACAATAAGGGTCACAAAAAGTGAGTATATTAACCAATGCTTACTTGACCATTAATGTACCATTAGTGAAGCAATGTGTGTACCTTCAAGTAAAGTAAAGAAGCATACTCATTAACGCATGCTTACTTTACCATAAATGTAGCCTACTGTTAGTGAATCAGTACCTATCATTTACTTACTATTACCCAATGCTTCATTAATACAGTTTACCAGTAACTAAACAGTGCTTGAAATCAGTTTCTCAGTAACTACTCATTAACTTATCATTACCTAATGCTTCATTAATAGGCTACAGTAACTCCTGGTCTGTTAACATTAACTAATCAATGGTGCTTGAAATACAGTCTCTCAGTACCCACTCATTAACTTACCATTCGTTCCTAATTCGTTCCTCAGTAACTTCTCACTTTTTGTGACCCTTACCGTTAAGTTTTACCGAAATATGTTTTAGAGAAGGCGGGCTATGTTATGGTTGTTATGACATAGTAAGTGTTGAACCAATCAAGGCAGTTCTCTGCCCGAACATTCTATAAAACAATGAATGTTGCCATGGAAACCATTTGATACGACCACGCCCTCACAGTCCTGTCAAACGGTAGGCAGTTAAAAACTGTATTTTTTAACTAGGCCTTAGTTTGATAATATTTATAAAAATGTAATTTCAATCAGATTTTTATCAAAATTTTCACCCAACTTTGATATCATATATTTATGTTGGCTTTTTAAGACCAGGTTTCCAGAAGGTTTTGAGCCATCTAACGCTGGCGCCAAACGAGTTCCCCCTCTCAGTTGGACTTTATGTGGTAGGGCTACAGATTGTAAAGCTAGATGTGAAGTAGCAGGCTGGGACTCGGAGAGAACTTTGATGTCTCTTCCACGGAGTTAATGAGGGTCGAAAGTGCTGTATCACATCGCAGCATAGTCATATCCGCTAGATGTACTGTGACAGAGGAGAAAGATATCGGGAGGAGGTACACCGTTGCTCGCTTAACAGGTAGAGGGATTGCATTAAGGAAGCAGCGCAGGTAGAGAAGAGTGTATGACGGGTGGTGCTGTCTTGAGAAATACTGACATGATACAACCTCGGTGCTCGAGAGTGTCCCAAACTCCCCACTTCTGCAACACAACCAGTGATCTTTTTTTCTTCTTCTTTTTTTTAGTTATGAGTAGAAGGTTGGATCCATATTAGTGGAATATATGAATAAGTCAAATACACCCACGAACACCACCAACTTATCTCTCAATTCTGATTCATGAGTTGTGAGAAAAGGCGACCCTTGGTTTCAATGGCTCTCCTCCATCAAACACGAGAAGCCATCAGCCTCTGTTGTTATTAAACCCTGCATACTGCAACCACAATAGAAAAATGCTGCATGATATTTATTTTCGCTCTCCGGAGTTATGATGTGGAAACATTGATTTCAGCCTTGATCAGGCAAAATAATATTGTGCCCCCAGAGCCGAATACATGAGCATACCACAATCACATTTTGACTGATGACATCCTGAACCTGAAGAAACACTGCTTTGGTTCATCGTATCTCTGTTTCTCCTCACAGGAACCTGGGAAAATCTGGGTTGCGTGTCTCCTGTCTTGGGCTCGGTGAGTACACTAAATTGGCATCAAAGGCATTGTCTAATGGTTTCGTAAGCATCCAAGTGAAAGCTCACAAGTGTGTGTGTGTGTGTGTGTGTGTGTGTGTGTGTGTGTGTGTGTGTGTGTGTGTGTGTGTGTGTGTGTGTGTGTGCGTGTGCGTGTGGAAAGAGAACAGAGAGCCAGCAAAAGGCCAACTGAGACAGAACAGCAATTAATTCTATCGTAAACCTCATGCATCTTTCATACATATGTAATGTCATGAGAGACACAAAAGCTTTTTCGTAAATGTTTTGGTTGTAAATATTTAATCAATAGCTCTGGGTTCAGCATACATGCTCAATTTGCACATCAGGGGGTAAACATTAATCAACATGATAGGGAATCTGTTTAGTAAACCTCTTACTGTGTGTGTGTGTGTGTGTGTGTGTGTGTGTGTGTGTGTGTGTGTGTGTGTGTGTGTGTGTGTGTGTGTGTGTGTGTGTGTGTGTGTGTGTGTGTGTGTGTGTGTGCTGGCCATATCTGATATACATGTGCAGCTTGTGTGCGCCAAGTCACTCGATTACTCTGGAGTCAAAATTACACTGAAGCACCTGATAAACGATTTTTAGAAAATGTGATTGAGTTAGTTAAAGGTGAAGTAAGCGGTTTATTTATATTAATATAAGTGTTAAATCGCTCTTTATTCATACAGTAATCACTTGCACGATGTGCGCGTTTCATAAAGTCAATCTCTTAGTCAGCTGCTCTGCATGTAATAAGCAATTAAACTTTATGCAGTATCCAAAAATGTTATCCAATCACAAGAGAGAACGCTACAAACCGACACCCGTCCACACCCGTCTCACTCATGGTCTCACTGCCGGTGCACGCCAGAGCGACACATGGGTGAACGTTTATGAGCCTACAATGGCGGAGCAGGTAAAAATCCTTCCCAATGTCTGTTTTGATGGTTTTTATCATGTTTTATCACACTTATGGATCTGAGATGATGCTAGATAACTTGCTGCTCGAAGACTGCAGTGCATTAATGTGGTGACGTATAGGGACCATGGACATATAAAGAAATGGACACCGTATTGAAAAATGGCGCCCATTCATTCCTATGAAAGCTGCTCAGGCGCAGAGAAGCAACAAGGAAGCTGCCATATTGCTTTCATGTAAGCCCTGGCACGCCCAAGTGTATGACGTGCCGCTCCCTCCTCCTCCCTCGAAAACAAACTGAAAGCCGTTAAAAGCCGTTGGGCTAATAAAACGCTTTATGTGGCGTTTTGAAATGAAAAAACTTCAGTTTTGATAGTATATGGTCTCAAGATAAGTTTGAGCCTATGATTGATATCCAGAAATTTTTTGCGGCGACACAATCTTGTTCGCCGCTTGTATTGGTGTGGACGGGGAAATCTGCCATTCACAGCATGCAGTACCAATGGGTTGGCCACTAGTCCATGCTGGCTGCTCGGAGAAGGCAGCATCCTGGGGGCCTGATAGGGACGAGCGAGGGGACTGCTAACTGCAGTAACTGACAGGAAGTTAGCTAAAAGAACCATTCCGCTTACAGCTCCTTTAATTATCTCCCATCGTAATCTCCCATTGTTTCAGATTTAGCCACAGCCCATTTAACTGCGGAGAGGAATAGTAAAGAAGGAACAATCATTCAATTTGAAGGAATAAGTTTCAAGCCCCGACATTGGCAAGCCTCTGCCTTGGCTTGAGCGAAACAACAATTTCTCATTCTTCTGGTTTTCAGTGGGGTAGAGGGAGGAGAAAGATAATTTCATTTTGGGGTCAAAACAGGTTATTTTAGCATACGAATCTTAATCGTTGTGAGTCTCTGTGTTTTATCGTCTAAACAGCATATTCAGACTTTTTAAGGAATCGAGTAAATAAGTGGAGTATCAGATATCAGTCTCACATTTGTTTTTGCAGGGGCACCAACTTCCTGGTGTATGTGTGCTAGTTGCATGGCAACCTCCCAGTGACAACTCCATGCTCATTCTTACACCTCCTGATTCTGTACGGGTTACACAAACACCTTTTTCTAGTCTTGGTGCTAAGCTAAGCTGCTTGCACTACACAGATATTAAAGTGGTATCAATCTTCTCATCCAACCGTCTGCAAGAACGTGAATAAGCATATTTACCAACATGTTTAAACTAGCCTACTACATTCAAATTGTGCAGCAGATAATAATGCAGATGCCGAATTCTAAATAAATATATTTCTAGGACCATTGGCAGTTTAGAAAAATCAGACCGAGCCTACACCGATCTGTTGCTACATTTCTGGTGCAGTTGGCTACAAATCTAAAACAAGCTTCTGAATTATTTCTTGTTAGTTTTAGGCAGGGGCGTCAAACTCTGGTCCGCGGGCCAAATCCGTCCCGTTTCTATTGTTGATCCGAATCAAAAAAATTATAATAATTCTTTCTTTTTTTCTTCTTCATGCGAAGCATGTGCCATATTCGCATGTCGCACACGCTCCCAACCGTTAGGACAGTCGCGTAGCTTACCGCTAGGAATGTCTGCTGAAAGTTCCACAGCTCAGGATTTTAAGCCATGAATTGATGAACTTGCATCTAAGAAAATATGTCAGTTTTCTGAGGGCTGTAAATAGGCCAATATATGTGGCTAAATAGCATGCTAATATTGATGATTGATTGTGTCAAGGATGAATGCTCACATTATCTGGTTTCTAACTTTTGCCTTAAGTTGCAATATAGCTCACTAGCTAACGTTAACTAGCCACTGATAGCCCACCCCTTCCGTTTCCAATGGTGGCTTGGCATTTCATTACCAATGTAAAGTGTCATAAATAGTTAACATTGGTTCTGGGACATGATTCCTATAAAAAAAAAATGTAATGTGCACAAAGTTTTGAAAAATCCAGGAGAATAAATATTGTGGCTCAATCCTGAATGCCTGTCCACCATAAATTTATGCAGAAAAGGTATAGATTAGTGGATAAAAATCTATCAGAATGCTGGAAATTAAGTGTTTGACGCTCAAACATTTCTGGGGGAGCACCCCCATACACCCCACCTATAATTTGCCCCTTAACATATTTAAACGAAACCTATAGCCATGCCCTTGTATGTACGCAGATTATATACCTATGTTTTTTTTGTATTAAAAAGAAGGCACGTCAGTAAACGACATGTCTGGCCCTTAGTGCGATTATCATGCCATAGAGTGGCCCTTTGTGAAAATGAGTTTGACACCCCTGGTTTAAGGAGACAGCAAGCAGCATTTTACAGGATCAGTCAAAAGAGGACTGGCAGCAATTAATGAAAAGTTCTCACAAAAACCCTGTTCAGCCAGTTCTGTTTTGAGGGAGAACATATCCTCCAACTACTTCTTTCTATGTGAAGTGTGATAATGCAGGATCCCCATCAATGCGGTCTGTTCATGTGCGTGCATGAAAAGTCATGGATGTATTTACTTGCATGTGGCAACTGTAAGAGGACCTCACATGACCTGAAGCCACATCTGACACCCGGCGGTGTTTATTGATGGCGTCTAAAGTGCTGTAACTTATCAAGACTCTTTTAGATTGTGACAGGTGACAGGTGCTGTCTGTCTGTCTGTGTGTCTGCACAAACCCATTTAAGCCTCGATGGAAAGATTGACTGAAAGACAAGTTAAGTCAAAGTATGCTAAAGATTCTTCCCTAAGGGTATATCTGATGTGGAGCTTGTACTTCCTTTCCTCATTTTGATCCGGAGTGGAAAATAAGAAAGTGAAAAACCAAAAATAACCATGAAACCATAAAACTCTGTCATTAGACAGCTCTGACAAACTCTCCCTTGTTTACTTTTTGGCAAGGCAGTGATTCCTTACAACACCTGTCCTCTCTAGAGTGTAGCAAGGAAATACAGAATTTCACCCAAAGGGTAATTTAAGCATTTGTTTATGTGTTTCTGTCTCACTTCCTCAACTGTTAATGTGTTTTTGCTTGACCATTACAAGCTTATAAATATCAGACATATACACCGATCTGCTGCTACACCTGTGGTGCAGTTCGCTCCAGGTTTAAAACCAGCTTCCACATTACTTCTCATTAGAGATGACAATAAGCAGCATGTGACAGGATCAGGCAACACAAGGCTGGAGCACTGGGGGCAGAATGTAACAATCGTAACATTAACTGTGTTCATCTTTACTGTTTGAAGGAAGATCAGAGGAAGCAACTGTGTCACTCTTTAATCAAGAATATACTGTAGTTCATAATTAGGTTTGTGCTTTTTAGTATTTGGTATTTTTGTAAGGCCAAAAATAATGAATCAACAGAAACAAAAGTGAGTTAGCCTCAAAAGGAATATTTCTGCTGTTAAACATCTACCAGATTTTAGAACACATATGACATACAGTATGTCAGCAAGATCTCTCGAGATTGGAAAACATGAGGCATTGTTTTATTAACACTTACATTTATTTTCTTCCAAAACTGAATTTGCCATGTTTGTATAATGTTGTTTTTTAAACCATTAATAGGATTTTATGAACAGATTACTGTCAATCGGAACTCAAACACAACCAGTAGCTTTTAGACCTGTTCATTTTATTTGCTTCATTCCAGTTTTGAGAAGATCATACTTTTAGATTACGTTTAAGACATGTTTGGTTTAGCCGCACTGTGTGTGTGTGTGTGTGTGTGTGTGTGTGTGTGTGTGTGTGTGTGTGTGTGTGTGTGTGTGTGTGTGTGTGTGTATGCTGTCCCGAGTCAACTGACTTCACGTGATGAGAGATAGTCTGACGCTCCATTAATAGATATTTATTGATAGTTTCAAAACCACTATTACTAATAAAACACCTTTTGGCAGCAGCTAACATTTTTCTATGTCAGTTATTGTCTTTCTGTCTGCCCCTGCAACCTTTTTATAGAAGCAAAGAATGAAGACTATAAATATTCAGCCAAATGAAAAAAAGCATGCTTTCAAATGAAACAAAGTTAATCCTGCCATGTTAAAGGAAAAATTAGAAAGTTAAAAATATAAAACCGAGAGACAGATTATTTTGTTTGCTCTGGTTGCTATGCAGGTAATGGATCGCAGGAACAACCACATAACACCTAAAGCTACTATCTCAATATATACGGATATGTAGAATTGAAAAATGTCCATTGTTTCCACCCTCTGTCATTTCAAATCAGACACGGTGGCAGATAGCGATTCTCCTTGCTACTGAACCAATTCATATCTAGCACTATCTAGCAAGTGTAGCTGTATATGTACATACATAATACTTCTGCACTTTGAAAAGTTGTAAAGACAAGGAGTTCTTAAGGCAGTAAAAATTTACTATTTCAACCTTACAACACTCAACCCTGACATTTGTCTGCGACATTAGATCGGGGGGAATTTTGTCATGTGTCTACGCCAAAATGTCAAAGTTATAATTAATGCACAACTAAAATGACCAGGGGGTGTGATTTTTAAATGCAAACGGTGGTGTATGCTTTCTGCTTGATCCAAAACATTGACTTTGACGTTTCCCTCAACAGGTACATGGGTAACATTTGGAGGTCAGATCTCCGATGAGGTAAAACGTTATGTCAGTCGTCTCTCGGGTGAATGTCTGTTTTTAATATGTTTGACCCTGAACATACAACTAGTGGGCAGTTGTGAACATTTAAAACGTGTAATGCTTAGCCTCCATGGGAGCAATGTAGTGTTTCTTGAATTTAAATAGTGTAAATGTGGGTATAGCCCATGGCCATTGTTCCTGTATACATTTCCCAATATCACAGCAGGCTGTTAAAGGTGGAGCCAGCAATTCTGGAGAACACTTGTTGTCAAAATTACTTTTGTCAAAATCATTCAATATCTCCTCACGATCCGCTACCTGTCTTATTGTGTGTGCACTGAAAAAAAATCTGGTGTTAATACACAGCCTATGCTCTGTAAACCGGTATAGAGACAAAGCATACAGTATATGTAAACAAAGGGGCCCACTGTGGCTACCAACATGCCCCATTATGAAGAGATATTTACTGATTTTGACAAAAAGAGATTTTGAAAAGAAGCATTCTCCAGAATCGTTGACTCAACCTTTAGCTCCTTGTTGGCTCTAAGGCCAAGTGGTCAGGTCTCATCCCTCTCTGTTATTGGTTGGATGACCGATACCTTTAGCCAGCCTTGAAGAGGGCGGGAACCCTAACACTGAACTGGGTGACCTGATGCCTGATGACCACTGGCACTGGGACTGATGCACACGCATGCACACAAACACACACACACACACACACACACACACACACACACACACACACAAGAACAAACGCACTAAAACAAAACAGTAATACTGTATAAAGCCATTATGACAAAATGTTGCTCTCCCAATATATGGCTCTGGATTAACTGCAGGCACAAGAACTAGGTCAAAAAAGTCTGTGAAATATATTGAGCAGTAAAATACTTGAACCAACGAGCACATTCTACAGTTTTTCTTGCTGGTACGTCTCTCAGCTGCAAACAGATTTACTCTACTAGAGCTTCTTCAGGGAATTTGACAGCCCATCCTTTTTGAAGTGTTATTTTATATTTATAGTCCTGTATTTTACCACAATGAAGTCCATACGGGGAAACTCTTCTTGTCTGTTTCAGGTGGCAGAGCAGCTTATGACTATCGCTTACGAGAGCGGGGTCAACCTGTTTGACACGGCCGAAGTCTACTCCGGGGGCAAGTGAGTGATGAGTTTTTTTTTCGATTTGTGACCTATCTCACATTGACAGAGAACCTGTCTGGTCTTGTCAGCTCTTTTATTAATAGGACATGAGATCATGTTAACAAGGTTCAGCCCCAGAACAGGAATTGTTCACCTTAGGAGGACAGATATGAGAAGTAGTTGCGGCTCTAAAGTGATTTACATAATCTTATTCAGCACCTGGAGGCTCCCCATTATGCCCCAGCTCTTACTTGATAGGCCAGGACATTGACTCTGTGAAAAGTGCGGGACATGATGTAGATGTATGGGGGTTAATATAAATGTCAAGGTTTTTGTGATTTTATCGTTTATCTTAGTAGTCCTTCTGATTTTTAATATATGCTGTAGATGTGAGATGTGTGGCAGATAACAGCTCACATGTTCTTAGAGAAATGGCAGCCAGAGGTATAATCTCATGATTTCCAAGTGTTTTTTTTTCTCTTTTCTTTGCAGAGCAGAGATAATCCTGGGAAACATCATCAAGAAGAAGTGTTGGAGGTAAAGTACAGTCTCTTAAGATTCTGCGTGTTCCACAAAATTGCACAAACCGAAAATATAATAGAAACCATACCATTTTTGAGTCCTCTGGTAGCCGTGGATGTTCTTATCAGATGTCATGCCGAGATATTTATTTAAAAAAATTAAAGTCAAGGAATCAGCAAAGTACTTAGCATTCGAGCATTCACCCTCTAAGGACCTTGACATTCCTAACATGTTTTTCGTGCCACTGCTTCCAATAATTGTTGAGATATTTCAGTCTGGACCAAAGTGGTGCATCGCATTGCCAACCACAGAGCCAAGCAGCTTGTGAAGCTGAAAATGAACTAAACTTTATAAAACAGAAACATATTTTTTCTTAATTACTTCAATTATCTTGTAATCTGTCTGATTTAATGTTTGGAATATTTTGTTTGCTATCATACCCATCTTTGTATTGGAAGTAATGTGTCCTATACCAAATCTCTGAGAAACAGCTCAGCAAATGTGTCCATATTTGTGCATGTTCATTTTCATGTATATCTACTTTTAAGCATTTTCACATGGTGGAAGGTCCAAAATGTGTAACCACGTCATATAACTTTAGCTGGAAGTAGCTAAGTAAGCGTAAATTCATTAAAATCTCCCTCATGACACTGTAGTTTCATTACCCGGAAATGAAACCATATAAAAAACATTACATTTGTTCATGTCTATGCCTCAGTTGAAATAGCAAGCATGTGCTGTTGAGTGTGAGCGTATATGCACCACTTTCTGCACCAAAATATCAGTTTCATATGTTGTACATCTATATTGCATGCACTTCCACACTGCAGGGAAAAGGCTTAGTTATGTGTTTCACCCCCTTCAAAAAGTCATGCCATCTCTCTGCCAGCCTTAACCTCAACTACGGATCTGGTTAAATAATTGATCTTCAAGGGGATTTCATAGGAGGGAGCCATATTGCTTGGGTTAAGAGAAATGATTCTTCACACTAGAAAAGTCCCATGAAAACAGAGCACAGCCCATCTGCCACTTCACACAGGTCACTAAATGATGAAGTATCATTATACACCAAAGTATATAAGATAGATACACATGCACACACACACACACAACCGACATGGACATGCTGACACAAACCCATCTTTTTGAGAATAACTCATAAGCCCTTTTTTTGATCTGTCTATCATTCATCAGGAGATCCAGCCTGGTGATCACCACAAAGCTCTACTGGGGTGGAAAGTAAGTGTGTGTGTGTGTGTGTGTGTGTGTGTGTGTGTGTGTGTGTGTGTGTGTGTGTGTGTGTGTGTGTGTGTGTGTGTGTGTGTGTGTGTGTGTGTGTGTGTGTGTGTGTGTGTGTGTGTGTGTGTGTGTGTGTGTGTGTGTGTGTGTGTGTGTGTGTGTGTGTGCGTGCGCGTGCGTGTTCAACATGTGCATCCTTAGATGTCCTGGCTATCTTACTAAAACAGGATATATTAAAAACGATGCCTCCAGCTGCAGATCTTTCATATGAGATCAAACATTTTGGAAAACCCTGCAGACACAGAGAGGACAAACTCGAAGAAATGGCAACTTGGCCTTGTTTCTAGCGATTCAGAAAGAGAAAGTGTGAAATGAAGCAAGGACCAGATGAATAGCAAGCAACTGAACACACACTGGAGCAGAAAGAAAGGCTGCATGAGTAAAAATCTGAAAGTGATGAAGCTATCACAGGTGAGGCTTCTGACAAAATCACTGAAGCACAGTAAGCATGGTTTGGGAGATTTGCAGGGGATTTCCTGTTACAGACCCAAACTATGTTTCAGCAAAACACCCGCAGATACAACACATTTTTATCTTTTTATCGAATCTTTTGCACTTGTGTGGGTTGTATAAAGCTTGATAGTAGAAGGATGTGTGGGGAGAGAGAGAGAGGGGGAATGAGTATGACCCGCAACAAAAGTCACAGGTCGGAGTTTAACTGGCGTCGTTTGCTCCAGCAAAACAGCTCTGATAAAAAAAGTCTTCAAAACTTAATATCAGACAGACAGGGTTTGTAACTAGCTAGAGAACATAGCAGTGCCTTCAGAAGCTGGGCACGATCATTTCTGTCTGGAGTTGGAGTCGGCCATAGCAGATCTTAAACGAGAGTGAATATTGGTCTTACATTTGTCAGGGGGGCTGGAAACGAGACTCCTGATAAATGCCAATGTTAGCATTACTAGCATTAGTAAGGCTATGAATGTAATATGTATCTCTAAACCTTGGTGGAATTAAATCTTGAAAATGGAAATTATCAATTAAAGTAACCTGTACATTAACACAATATTTGAATGAATCAGTGATTCTTGAGAAGTGGGACAAAACAGGCTGCAATGTTGAAAAAGTACAAACCCTATGGTGAGGCAAATTAAATTACATGTATGTATCCAACAATTACTAAGTTACTGAGCTAAGCTTTGACACAACCTCCCAGTTTTTGTCTTTTTATCAAAATGGGCTTTTTACCTTGTCATTCCTTATTTTGTGTCAAAACCGTCAGAAACCAAAACACACAAATTAATTCTCCCTCAATTTATGCTAGACCCATGAGATGTATAGTGATCACAAATATTCACCAAGACTGACAGAGACCACAAACAATATTTTCAAAATGTATATGAATATACTTTTTTTATATTGATTTTCCTCTATGTTTTTTTGTTGAACTGTGTAATATAATTTTTACTTTAAAATTAACAACAAATTTCAAAACACATTCTAATGTTAGGTGACCAGTTAGATTTTCACATATGACCAACCATTTCTTAACAACTATGAAATATCATTATGTATAATTATCAAAATAATATAAATCTGACGGAGTTGACACATATCTGACGGAGTTGACAAGTAGTATATCTGACGGAGTTGGCAAGTACATCTGACGGTGTTGACATATTTAACATTTCTTAAACAAAACAAATGGAATCTATCTAGCCATTTGTTTTTTCTGTTGATGTTAGGTGCTAGTATGAACTACTTCAGGAAAATAAAATGATCGAAACATTTCAAATAACTTCTTCAGAAATTATAAGTCGGTGCTGACATATCATGGTTGTGACACAGGACTTTCAAGATTTGGAATGTAAAATATTCCAAAACTACAACACTTCTCAGAGCCTGTCTGGCTCTAATGTACTCTGCAGAGGTAGAATGTGACAAGAGGTCCTTCATAGTGACAGCTGCCCCTTATTTTGCCTGATTTTATTACATTTTAATGCATTGTCTGACGGTGTTGACAAAAAGTGGGGACACCACTTAGAAACCTTATAAAACATGAATGTGTTATTGATATGAGAGATTATTTAGTGTTGCTTTTGATGACAAAAGCTCTTTTTTAATCAATAAAGTACATTTTTAATAGATTTTATTGCATATGAATGATGAACCCTTCTCTGTGGACACACTGTTTTGGACGTCGTGAGAAGACAACAAGTGTCATATATTTGACATAATAATGATAACATTTAATGGGGATAATTGTGCTCCAGACATTCTATTCTTAATCCCTAATAACATCTACAATTTTGAATATTTTTTTTTAAACATAGCAGCAGTTACTATTGCGACACGGTCTTTTGTCCCGCTTCTCAAGAATCACTGATGTACTTATGTTACGTTCCAGCTCTGCATCTAAACAATAATGTATATCTAACCAAGCGATTGACCAGTTTTTGTATGTTCATGAATTGTTGGATTTGCATGTGCCTCCACACCCTTGACGTCCACTCCTCTCCCTCTGTTGCAGAGCAGAGACAGAGAGAGGCCTCAACAGAAAGCACATCATTGAAGGTAACACGTCGATTCATTCTCCTCTGCCTTGTCCTTCGCGTCACCCCAACAACCTGCTGCACTCCTGTAATCTCTCTCCTTTATCGCTTTCATTGCTTCTTGTCTGTGTCTCCTCTCGGTTCTTTGATTTCTATCGGCGTGTGCACCCAGCTGAATTTTAAAGTTGTCATAGCCAATAGTACATCAAAACCTTAACAGATGTTGTCTTTTTCGGTTGTAATGCCTTTTTTACAGGAGTCCTTTTAAGGAAACTGTTGCATCATATACATAGTGTACTACATATTTTAAAGTATCCACAATCGCTCCTCTCCTCTATTCTTTCAGCCCTGAGTTATGACCTTGATGAGTCTTTTAATGAGATACATTTCTCACACCATTGGGCCGACCCACCCCACTTCCCCGAACAAGTCTCCATCTGGTCCACAGCGCAGTGCACCTCTTGCAGTGACTCAGCTCTCTCCCACGTTATTAGCATTCACTGCAGCCTCTGCAACTGTCTGCCCCCCCCCTCCCCACTCCCAAAAAAGAGAAGGGGAATACACTTGGATAAGGTTAGAGGAGAAGGCCAGAGACCGAAAATGTTGGCAAGAGCAGGAGGAAATGTGGCACTGCCATTTAGCCAAAGCCAGTTTGCCTGTCCAGATGATTGGTTGCGTCTTTGTGGGGAAGGCGTAGTGTCCCTGTCACCACTGGTGTGGCACATGTCTCCACAGGCTAATGAAGCAGCCCAGTCAAACATCTGCTGTCACTATCCCCCTTATTACTTGTTGTACAGCCCACCACAGGCTATTCAATGAATCATTTGATTGGTCAAGTGACATTTACTGGGTATGATGCTGTGTCAAAACCTGGTGAACTCTTAAGTGACAGGAAAATGTCAGTGTGGCTCTCTAGCACCCAGCCCACTTGTTTACCAGGAGGACACAGATATTCCTTGCCAATTTCGTCACTTCAAGGAGACATTCGTAGAACGCATAATTAAATGCACAATTCAACTCAGACGCCATTAGAGAAGAGTTGTTCCACATCTCTTCTCTGTTCCAAAAATAAAATCCCTTCACCGCCACTGAAGTCTCTCTCAGCTAATCCACGGGACAGCACAAGCTGCTGGCGGTGACGGTGCGGATTCCGATTAGGGTCCCTCTAATGGGTGTCTCTGGGACCACGGGAGAGCAGTTGACAGAGGAAGGAATAAATGGTTGAAACGGTGATGGGGAGAGCATGACTCACAGCTGGGATTAATGGGTGATGATGATGAAGCCTCTGGCACTAATCTGCCACGCACACTCAAACATGCTCAAGAACGCAAGAGTGTCTTTTGCCTTGTCTCTTTATTACTGAGTTGCCCTCCTTTGTGACAGTCTCCCATGTTCTCTTCTCATTTCTCATCTGGTCTTCCTCCTCTGTGTGGGCGGGGACTGATCTGCTTGCGATACTTTGTTCGAATCTCTTATCCTCTCCTCAGTATACAGTGGTTCACTTCCAAAAATACCTAGAGATGAGCGAGGAGAGACAGAAATGAGCACAACCTTTTTTTCTGATCCCTCATTTTTCTTATTATCCTCTCAGCTGTGGCTTTGAGTTGTTTGGTTCCACCACAAGCTGTCATAAAAGCATTCATTTATGTAACAGGGATAAGAGCGTGCACAGGTGCACATCCTTTTCCACATAGATCTTCTTCTTACCAGAGATAGAGGGTGGGAACTGTTCAAGGTGATTAATCTCTTTGGTTCACTGTTCAACCTTTTAAAATTCTCTTTATGAATTGTATATAGCGACAATTTCTGCCCTGAAAAAAGGTGGCATTGGAGCTGTGTAAAAGGGGAAACCAAGTATGTTGACTGTTTTAAACATTTATTATTTCCTTTATGGCCAATGTGAAGGGTCCATTTTTTTTTATCACAATTTATATTGAATTTCATATAACCAAAAAAATGCCAGTGTCAATTTGCATTTTATATTTTAAATCTCTTGTATTTTGGTCGGACACATTTAATCTTCTAAATAGCAGTCCAATTGTTTCCTTGTTTCTTAAAATTGTTTACGGTGAGACTACTTTTCCTGAACAATAAATTACTATTTGAGCTAAAAATCCTAAAGCACTGTTAAACAGTTAGCCAAAATGCCAATATATTGCACAGATGTGCATTCACATTATTTTAATTGTAAAATATTTTATCAAATAAAATCTGCAAAAATGGTGCGTCCTGTTTCATTAGAAATTCCATTTAAATTGTGAGAGGATGCATGTGTTAGGTCAAAAGTAACCTCGTTTTGCTTAAATTAAAGAAAGGTAAGACATTTAACCTGTCGTAGCATGAATCCCGCAGGTGAGATTATTTACATGAACAAATGGCTGAATTTCAACCAGGTGTTCCGTTCCTGCCAAACTGCATTCATGTGCACTCTCATTACATTACTGCTCACATTACTTTCCCCTTGATTCATATTCCAGGGGAAATAGATGCATGTCCTTTAAATACAATGTAACGTTTTGTTGTTCGGTAAATGGAACTTGTCCTATAATCATGACCTGTAAACCAGAATGAATAGCCAGATTTTCGTGCGAGCTGGATGTTGCAGGCTAGATGCAGCTGGCAGGCTTTGAGTCACATGTTGTCATCAGTCACTTTGCATTGTTTATGAGGACGTTGACTTTAAGCCCCCTGGATCCAGTTCACCTTATTTTTCCTTTTACCTTAATCCATGTTTGAGTGAATAAACATTACTGAAACTTTTATTATCTATTTTTCTGTACTTTGTTGTTTGAGCTGTAAACTGTCAAAAGCTCATACGACACAGCATCAAATGGCAGAGAATCATGGTTTACCACTAGCCGGGTAATCATAGCAGTTCATTAAGAAGCTTAAGAGGCCGATGTTTTTCTTCTAAGGAGCTAGTAGAGACCAAAACAAAGCTAAAAGGAGAGGGAGCATCATCAAATCAAATCAAATCAGTTTTATTTGTACAGCCCAATATCACAAATTGACATTTGCCTCAGTGGTCTTTACATTCCATACAATATGATACAATATGACACCCTGCCCTTACACCCTTAGCTCGGCTGAGAAAAAACTCCCAGTAAAAAACCCTTTACCGGGATTTTAAAAAAATATCATCAATATGTACAGTACCAATGTTACTTTGTATCTGCTGGATGTTCAAATAAGAAACTTGTTTAACATAAAAAGGTATTACCCAGTATTGGGTTGCGTTAGCAGCTTGTTTTGGCAATCAAGTGGACAAAACAAAATTCATTATCGCAGGTGCAAGCATGCTACAAACCAATCGACTTCAGTGTAAGGTCAATCTAGAACAATTGAAGAGAATTTCATGCACACTGTGATTATCACACTGCCTTTGAAGATCCAGGCCAGTTTGTCCATGTTCAAAGGTATCAGGGGAATAGCTTTTCTACTTGATGCCAAGTTGAAAATGATACTATAATAGGTCTCCCTGGTCCACTGGTATTAGCAAAAGTATTTCTAAGAGGCTGATACTCAGGGCGTATGTGGGCTATGTCGAGTCCGTATTTCAAATCACCCCATTGAAATTAAAAATATATGCTGATGTGTTTATGCTATTGTCTGTGAAACCTGTACATCTATTCCTCAACTCCAATAAATATGCAAATGACTGTTCACTTATAAAATATACATCTTTTTTTCTTCTCTCCTCTCACTCCAGGTTTGAGAGGCTCCCTCCAGAGGATGCAGCTTGAGTATGTGGATGTGGTTTTTGCAAACCGACCAGACACCAACACTCCCATGGAGGGTAAGGGATCAGTGGCAAGACCCCAGAGGGCTGGTGAAGGGTTGGGGAAGGGAAGGGATGGGAAGGGAAGGGAACAATGCGTGTTGTGTTCCGTAACATGAGAAGGTGTCAAATACCAACAAGGCCACTGTTTGGCGGCCTCTGCCTCTGATCAAGGGTTTTTTTTTTCATTGTGGTCAAGCACTTGTCTCTCTCTGACACACACACACACAAACACAAACACACGCGTAACCACATACAGTACACACACAAACACAAACACACACACACACAATCTGACAGTCTTGCCTCATCTCTCGTCCTCTATTTTAGTCTCCCACTCCCCCTTTTTTATCTCTGTCTCCGCGGAATCGCCAGTTTCCACAGGGTCTCTGAGCAGCACCCGCTGCCAGCCCTCCCTGCTCTTCAGAAGCAGGATTATCCAGCGGCCCCAAGGGATGCTAGTGTATTTTTGGGGCTGGTCTCACTAGATACAAGCCATACTGTGCATGCGCTCTGTTCCTTCAACACTCTGGTGTTGCCTTTTCCCACACATCTCCCTTATGTCACCATTCGTTTCTTTGACATGTTTCCAGTTTATTCCCCAATTACTTCTCACTTGTACTTGGCCATAACAGGTGCTTGGGCCCCCCTTCAATTCGACCAACCCTCATCCACACGTAGCGTTTGGCTGAAAGGATGGAGTCTCAATTGGCTCACAACAATATTTCCAGTCTTTCCCCTTTGCCCTCAATGCATTCATCCCCTTTGAGCCAACAGACTGTGGGACTCCTAGTGACAACTGTAGTGAGTTGAGTCTAATCTGATTGGATTTGACAGCTTGGATTGATCGAGAGCCTGACAGGATGGTACGAGCTGAACGGGGACAGATGCCAGATGAATAAAACAGACAAATATAAAGATAGATAGGCCGAGTGTGTTTTGTTTTCAACACAGTGCCTCAAGGCCATTTTCATAAATCAAAGTGTCGCAAGCGTCAGTCACTTTTAAGAGGGAGTGGGACTGCATGTACAGACTCACACAGAACTTTGCATCCTCGTTCCTTAATGCTAATGTGAAAAAAATTAGCTCTCTACATCCATGTGGGCGTTTGCAGTTCATTGGACAAGAAACTTAAAACCGGATTAATATCATCGATACAGTGCAGACACACACACACACACATACACACACACAAAAGAGACTCGCTTGAGCTCCAAATGACTTGTGAAGACAAGAGATAACTAACAGGTGCATGCACTTGTGTGGGATTTGTGTTTCGTAAGGGTGACTTTAACTGATTCTGACTCTGTGCAAGATAACGCGTGTACCCTTCGGGACAAAAAAAGGGATGCCATGGCTACAGTCTCCCTTTGTTACCATCCAGTTTAATAGCAGGCAGGCAGGCCCAACTAATATCCAACTTCGTCCTTCCTTCTTTGACTACGACTCCCCTTTCATTCGGATTTAGTGCTCCTTACTGTCGCAGACGTGACTTATAGTGATGAGACCGTAGAAGGTTTCCCACCGAGGGTTTAAGGACTTAGCTGGGATTTCATCTAACATGTTGCCGAACAGTGCTGTTGGCGAAGTGCTGACATAAAACCAAACACGACGAGAAACTGCCTTAGGGAGAAGCATCTGTGCAAAATGTGGAGTCACTGAGTAATGATACCATAGCCTGCAGAGTAAACTGTCTTAGCACAGAGTTGATATCCAGCTATCCGGAATCTTTTTTTTTTATTCAACAGAGCAATATGCAGATAATTGAATCCCCTTAAACAAATGGATAGGAATTTTCCCCCTACACAAGAGTGAAAAAAAAAGAATACAACACAAAGGCAGAGGCAGACGTGGCATTGATATATAGCAATAGCAATCCTTCCAGCCAAGGGTATTTTAACTGGGCAAACAAATGAAATGGTACCAGCACAACACACTGAACAATAACCCAAAGCCATCCAGTCAATGCACTCCTTCAAAGTGCCAGCATTTCACCTCTATCCTCAATGCTCTGCAATGGAGAGTGAATGCACAATGATCTCACCCACTCAGTGCCTCAAAACTTGTCTTCCTTTTGGCTCCACATTAAAAACCGAAAAAGAAAGGGCTTTATAGGCCATTGAAAATCGCATGTTGAGTGACCTATTGATCACTGCCATGTGTGGGCACAGCGTAAACATTTGCTTCAGAAGGCGAACTGCTTCCCTGTAAAAAAGCTATGCTCAGGAAAGCACCCTAAAGTCCAAATAGACAGCTGCCCAGACAAACATGGACTGGCTGGTGACGCATGATTAGCCCCTCACTCACTGATGCACTTTGCATAGGGGGGTTGTGATAATTGCTGTCTGAGGTTGAATATTTCCAACCTAGTGGCGCGTTGCCTAGGACATGCTGATATACCATCGTATGCCTTTGACACATAAACAGGATTTTTAATGCATGATTATTGGATTAACCAGAACATACACATTAAGGAATGAGTTTTTTTTTTACAGTAAATGACAATTCAGGCAGAACATAAATTACTATTTTCAGGAAAAGCGTGCAACATAGCCAAGACTTTCATGTGTGTGCCAATAAGATAAATTAAAGGAATAGTCTGACATTTTGGGAAACACACATTTTCATACTCCTGCTGTGAGTTAGATGCTTATGGATTCCACTCTTCCACTTTCCCTATCCTTTGTGCTAAGCTAATTAGCTCCTACCTGCTGTAGCTAGATGTTTATGGTGCAAACATAAGATGAACACATCGCCGCGTGCCTGTGCCTTCAACGTCACCCACACCATCCTCCTTAAAAAGCTGCAGTGGGTTTATGTAAGTAGGGTGTTGATGGTGTAGCTATACGCAGTATATCTCACCTGAGCGCCGTGCTCAATGTGGCATCTGCTGTCTGAGTAAATGACTCACTGCGGCCTTGTTGGAAAACAATAACATTTGTTTCGTTAAGACTGGTCGTTAGGTTAGCATAGATTTAAATTCAAGTTCTCATCCTCCCCTCCTGCTATTAAGAGGAAATATTCCATTATTGTCAAACTTGTGAACTGAGTTCTACTCGACTCGATTCACACATTTCCCCTCTCTCCTTCTTCTACATCCCTTCGAATCCATTCCTTCTTTCCACCCTTCCTTATTAGCAGATGCACTGTTATTCCTCTACCCTCGCACCACTTCACCCACACGCACACATGCTCTCGGTGTCTCACTGAGATACATTCTGGCCCAGAGAGAGAGACGATGAAAAGGAATCGCAGTTTTTTTAATCACTCTCAGGCTATGGTCTCATCTCTTTCCCACTCATTTCAGTGCCTCCCCTAATCAGGGTGACATCCAGAATTTGAATTGTGCTAATGAAGCAGATGTTTCATTAATACATTTGAAGTGCAATCATAGACTTTAATTACTTTATCACCATTTTGTTGTTTCCCGCAGTAATTAGAATAGTTTTTTGCACAGCACACAACGGACGCACATTCATTTTATTTCCTGCTCTTATTGTCCTTGGTTTGAAACTCCTCAGAGAAAGATCTTCTCAGTGGGTTTAATTAAATAAAATATATTTTCTTTATAATTTATATTTTTCCACCCACCATTATATCCTTGCTGCATCCTCAGGCGTAAAATACACAACCCACTAAAGGCAACTGTGGCATACTTCAACCCTTACAGTTGTAACTTCCTGTGATTTGTTCGACTGCACAAGCAGCATGCTGCCAAGGTCGGCTGAATCTTTTAATTTCGACACCTGAAGCAGTTGACCCCATGGAAATGTTCTTACACTTTGGTTTAAAAGGAGATGAGCCGTTCTCACAGGAAAGCCTTGGACATTTCAAACAGCATCTTTTTGTTCAGTGTCTTAAATGTGCCAGTTTTACCAAAGGCTTTTTACAATTGCCTTTACCTTTCTCCTTTGATAAACTATGCTCATGTATTTTTTATGATAATTTCATCTTTCCCCTGGGATGTATTTATTTTTTATTTTTGTGTCAACAAAAATGCAATCTTAATTATTAGGGTTTTAAAAATGCTCTTATAGGTTATAGAAAAAGGTGCAATTGTGGCGCCATCCACTGTTAACTTATTGTCAGTGACTTTTTTTTTTTTTCTAAACAGAGATAGTGAGAGCAATGACCCATGTGATCAACCAAGGCATGTCAATGTACTGGGGAACATCCCGGTGGTCTGCCATGGAGATCATGGTGAGTGATGGAAAAGTCTTTGTGCATCTCATAACAATCAAGATAAGGAAAAAAACAAATAACAATTGACTTTGCTCTTTTGAGGTCTGGGCAATATATTGATATTTATTACTTTTTATCTGTCACAGTAATCATATTGTCGGAACTTTTGTAATACCACGAAAGCTATTTAGCAGATGCTATTTACATAGTGCCTACATATTGTTAGGGTTTAACATTAAGGTTTGCCATTCAAATTATCAATCTTTCAAATGTCTTAATGCTAAAACATGTAGAGTAGGATTCACATTGCAATATGGCATGCTCTGATATGGTCCCCTTGCAACATTTATTTTTTCACATTAATAAGTTTATCTTTATATGTATGTATTTTGAATAACATGAAATTAAATGATTAAAAAAAAATAAACATTTTCGGTAGATTCTCTTACTTTTTCACTGGACTAAAGAAGTCATGTTTTATGCAAAATTGGACTTTACCCAGAGTCATTGATGTCATTTTTTTTATATAGTTTGTTGATATTCTAAGATCGGTCTTTCACTTTATCTGTGTGGCATTAAAAAAGTCTTGAGAATTCCTAAATATAACTTGCCTCAAGCTGTGAATCCTGTATTTAGATGACCACCACAAAACAAAGTCAGACAACTTCTAGGAATATTTAACAAAACGGGGTAAATCCAGTTAAAGGTGAAAGTTCTAGGATAGCTTCATACAATTTTACAACATCGTCTAGACAACTCGACATTTGGAAGATTTCATTTTACTTAGAAAAATATGTTGTGCTAAATACTAAACCTTTCTACGCTTTTAAAGACTTCATAGAAAAAAAAAGTAGGTGATGGCATGTCATATACAGCAGTGGGGATTTTTTTTGGCATTGGCATGATCATTTATCTCCTTTCTTTTCATTCATAAGGAGGCATACTCTGTGGCCAGGCAGTTTAATCTCATTCCACCAGTGTGTGAGCAGGCAGAGTACCACTTCTTCCAGAGGGACAAAGTTGAAACTCAGCTGCCAGAGCTCTACCATAAGATAGGTAAGTCTACCACAGGTTTTTTTTTCTTGAAGTTGTTGAATAACTGTAGGTATTTCAAAGATGTGGCATACTGTTGCTCAATGGATATGTTTTCTACCTCAGGTGTGGGTGTGGTCTCTTGGTCCCCCTTGGCCTGTGGGATCATCACTGGAAAGTACGAGAATGGAGTCCCAGAATCCTCCAGGGCCTCAATGAAGGTACAAGAGAAGCTTCGTTTGACCACCTTTCCTTGTACATTCCAATCATTTTCACTCTTTACGAACAAGTAGACCGACACATAATCTGCTTTAATGATATTTTTCCACTCCAGCCATACCAGTGGTTGAGGGAGAAAATAATGAGTGAGGACGGGAGGAAACAGCAAGCCAAGCTAAAGGAGCTGGCTGTTTTGGCGGAGAAGCTCGGATGTACTTTGCCACAGCTAGCCATAGGTAAGGGACAATGTGAACACCTCTGAAGACCATATCATTTCAATTCCGGTGAAAGTGAACAAAGTGTGGCTCACAACCAAATTCAGTGTTCCTCCAAATTACGTCTGATACCTACTTGAATCACAATAGCAACTGTAACAAAAAACTCCTTCTGTTTCCCAAATCTTTAGCCTGGTGCTTGAGAAACGAGGGAGTGAGCTCTGTGCTGCTTGGATCCTCCAACCCGAGGCAACTAACAGAGAACCTGGGAGCCATTCAGGTACTTTCTAAAGATAAAGACCATTTAATTAGCCTGAGGAATACTGAATAATGATATCAATATTCGGTCTGATCAAAAATTATTGAGAGTGAGCTCTTCCTTTGTTTTGCACAACACAGGTAATTCCAAAGATGACAGCAGGCATCGCCACAGAAGTGGATCATTTACTTGGAAATCGTCCTCACAGTAAAAAAGACTACCACCATTAAGATGGACCATGTTTAAAGTGAACTATGCTCCAAAAACTTATCAAAGCTCATTTTCTCACATCAGCCATGGCACCATAAGTGCCCAACCCTGCTTTGTGTGCGCCTATGACTGATTGTGTGACGCTTGGCTCCTCCTCATCTGTATGAAGATCAACCAGTAGGCTACTCATTATTGTAAAGTGAGCAACTTGTGCAAACCATGCATGCATGCAGCTATAGCAAGCGTACACTGGATTGAACAATGGTTAGAAATCCAGGGAGATGTTTTTCTCTGGAACGAAATTCTCCTTTTCTAGTGCAGTAAATACATGTGTACAGTATGTAGTGGTGTGTCAAAATATAGGCCTACCTAATGTTCCAGAAATCCAACTGACTAGATGTTTGTGATGTTAAAAAAGCAGCTTGGATGATGAGTGTAATTGGGCCTGGTCTCAGCAGAATGGGTGATGTGCTAACATTGCAGCTGGAGATGACCTGCCAACGTGATGAATTGTTTCAGAACTCAAACTGAAATTCTGCTCATATTGTTGTCACTGATACCAAGAGAGCAAAAACTTCTAAAATACGTTTTAATGTTTAAAAACATTTTGTACTGACTGTTAGCCTATATATTTTCCTAAAGCAGCTATGTCAGAATTAACTTTGGCCTATATTTCCTTGTGTAGAGTTTAAAAAATATATATATAATCATTTTCACTTTCATGCAAAAGTAAAACACAGTGTGCCACTTTCCTACAATGCCCCATCAAACCCTATTAGTTTGGACTATGCCAGACTAATGTCTGATTCGTTTAATTTCAGTAGCCTATGTGTTGTGGCTTAAACACTTGTCTGGCTGAAGTTGGGGGATGATCCTCCTAAGGGGGAGCTTATGGATTCAAAAACAAAGCCATGTAGGCCTAGCTAATGAAGTCAGTAAAAAAATATTTAAAAAATTTAAAAAACATATTGACTCCTGCAGTCATTGTAGGCTACTTGGAACACACCGAATAAGCCTATATTACCCAACTTCTCCCTGTGCCAGTTTTATATAATGGGGTGATCTTTATTTGGTGTGGTTCCTCAGATGTGTAGGCTACATACAAATAGAGAGCTTACAAATTCTCATTTGATATGTTTTAAAGATGTTTAGTAATTTTCCTGTAGACCTATGTTCTTGATGCCTTCATGTTTCACCCCTGACAAAGTGAAATAAAAGCTATAGTAAGTGTATTGTTTGCTGAATTACATTGTAAAAAAAAAAATTGACTTGAAACACTGACGTAGTAACTGCTGGTTGCTGTTGGGGTCCGTCTGTGTCTTCATATTTTATAATAAAACGTTGCGTGAACTACCTATTTGTCTTGTGAAAAGTATACACGCCTTTGAGACATGTTTTATGTTGTTCCATTCCACTTTGTTTAGTTCACTACTTTGTGACATGGTTTCCATAGAAACAAAGGCGGGCGTTTCCGGTGAATCAGCCAATGACATGTTCTTGGTTAGAGGCGTAATCTGATTGGCTACTGGGGAATCCTTTCGACTGGCGCTCGAAGCCCGCGGTAGATACAAACCCTGCTGCTATAAGTTTTAAAGCAGAAAAGAAATGATCTCTTTTTCATTAAGTGACCTGCTGGAATCGTGTCAAAAGTTGTTTTAAACCTACGAAAACAAGGTATAACCAAACTGCAGTGGCAACCTGCTTTGTTTGGCTATTTCAGAGCACAGCAGCGCCTTGTTTGTAGCAGCAGAAACGTTAGCAGATGGCTAGTTAGCCACATAGCGAAGGGAGGTAACGTTACCTTGTCAACTAATGTCAACTGAGACTACTGTGCACAGCCTGGAAAAACAAGCTGCGCAGTTGCTCGTGTATTGTGGTGAGTGTTGTTATCTTCGAATCGGATGCAAGTGCCCGAGGAATTAAAATGTTACCAAAAAGGAAAACATGTTTTTCTGTAAGCTAAAACTGGTGTAATCAGCAATCCCGTTAGCTCCAACCCATTCAATAATCTTTATTAATCGTGTTGTTTTGTATTTTGTTTTATCTCTATCTGACCACTTCTTGAAGTCCTTCATGTATTGCATTTTCCATGTATGACTTGTATTCATTAATTCATTGCACCTATGGTTTTGGTATTTTGTGAAGCACTAAGTAATTCTGGTTTTAAAGGCACTATAGGAATAAAGTTAACTATTGTTACAGTCCAGCTGGGTAACCAACAGCAATGTCGCTGTCATCTGAGGCTCAGTTTGGGGTGAGCCAGAGGAGCAGACGTAAAGGAGAAACTATTTGTGTGGTGCGCGACCTCTCTGATCTCCTGGATGATGACTTTGACCTCAATAAGTCCTACCCATGCACTCGGAGACATCTGTACAAGAAGAGCCGTGTGGCATTGGAACGTCGTTGTTATCCTGGTTCCTTGAGAGGTCAGTGTAACTGAGTTGGTCCTAACAGTGAGTAGAGCTGAACTTATACACAGAAAATAATCAGCTTTTATAATGTATTCTCCTTTTAACAATGTATAAAGGTATAATGGCCCTCATGTATGCTGTTTGTATTTATCTTGAAATGAAAGAAGATAATGGTAATTTGCAGCCCTACCTGTTTGAGTGGTAGAAAGGAATTATTTTCTTTTCTTTTCTTTTTTGTGTTTGCTTTCAGGTGAAAGTTTGGATGTTTGCACCTCTGTGGCGGCAAGAAACATGCAAATCTCATTCTTACACCCTGGCTCCCAAGTTTCTCCTCTCTCCCTGCCACACCCGTTCACCTTGTCAGAGATGGAGGAAAGCTTGTTCAATCAGCTAACCTCTGGAGATTGCGTCCTGTCAGGACTTCCATCTGCCCTCAACCCAAACAAAGTCATTCTCACTGTCGACCATACAACCAGAGAGGTACTGTGTGTGTGTGTGTGTGTGTGTTTAATGCAGGCAGTTGCGTCTTGGAAGATTTGGTCAAACAGTAATGCAATTACTAGAACTAGAAATAATGTGTGTGTTATCCTCCTCATTCAGATTGTCTCAGCAAATGAGCTGGCTTGCAAACTGTTTGAGTGCACCACCCATGAGCTGATTGGAAAAAAGCTTTCCTGTGTATTGAAGAAAACCAGTCAGGTCCTGGAAGAGGCGTTGGAAGAGGATTTTCTGTTGGATGGGACTCTTGTGGCTATGTCTGGAAAAGTGGTATGAAATACATGCTAACTAAAACACATGAAATAACTATGCATTGAATTCCTGAATTTTTCTCTTTGTGTTTTTAAAGAGTGTTTGTTTGTTTGACTGACATGCTACTTTTTCTGTAGGTGGATGTTGTGACACTATCTGGAGAGGTGCCGGTTTCAGTGTTTACCCACAGACAGTCACAAAATGAAGGGCACTGGCTCATCATGCTGGAAAATGTGGAAAGAATGTCTTCATTTCTGTCCTTTTCACAAGACGTAAGTATATCGTTATTCACCATCCATCAGTCTTTCCTTTCTGTTAAAAAAGGAATACTGCAGGGTATGTACTACCATTGTGTAACGCATTCAAACTTTGTTTCTCTTTTGATGTGATTTCTAGGGCAGGATTCTAACCTGCAACTTGGCGTTTGCCCAGCTGCATGGATACCACCACTCTAACGAGTTAAAAGGGTTGTGTGTTAAGGACCTAATCCCATCTTTACAAATCCCCCTACGCAGTAACGCATTGCCAAAAGTAGGTACACTCAAAAACGACTCGGCTAAAAGATGAATCCTTTTTCCCAAGCTTTGCTTTCATGTGCCTGTTTACCAATGAGCTTCAAAGACAGTTCAGGAACACACCAAACCGAAATCTACATCCCAAAACATTTGAAGCTCAGTGTTTCCTTAAAGTCTCTTAATTTTTGACTTGGTTTTTTCTTTTCTTCTTTCAGATGCTGAGGGTTCAGAGAGTGTATGGCAAAAACAGAGGGGGTGCGTCAGTCCCGCTGTGTGTCAAACTTCAGGGGGAGGTTGTATGTGGGCGGCCCAGACACCTAAACAATGGGACTGGTTTCACCTGCCCAACAGAGAGTCTTGAAAGATCAGATACACAAGACACGCAGCCATTTTCCCCTCACACCCCCTCTGTGCGCAAGTCAGTAGGCTCAGACCGTGAACACTGTGAGGAACTTCGAGGCAAACAGCAATCCTCTGGTAACGTCTTATTTAACAACTAGGCCGGGCCATAACGCTATGTCAGAGAGATTTTAATAAAACTATTATTATTGTTACTATACACTATTATTAATCTGGAAGAACTGGTGCTTAATCCACTTTCTATGTTATTCTGGCCAAGAATTTTAAAACATCTGTTATAATATAAAACTAACACAGAAGCCATACAAGATAATGTAAACCTCCTAATGAAAATGTGAAGGTTCTGACAAACGGAGATTTAAAAATATGTTGGGAGTCAAGATTAAGTCAAGACATTAAGTATTGTCGCTGTCAAGTGAAAAGCCTTGCATCTCCAAATGTGTATAAATTCAATGTCCAAAATAATCACTATAGGGTTGAACTATATACTATTTGTAGCATAACAATTAAATCATTTGCACCTGCTTTAACTCATTTTGAATCTTCAACGTGTGTCTCGACTCTTTCAGAAGTCAAAGTGGACAGCTTTGTTCTCTCCCCCAGCCCTGCACTGGAATACTCAGGAACAGTTTGGGCGTTTGCCCCTGTGAGCGGTCTCCTCCTGCTCCGCCCTGACGGCTCCATCTACAGCATCCACAGCATCCTGGCTCTCAGTCTGTTTGGCTACTACAAGGACGAGCTGCTGAGAAAGGTAAGCCTTTATTCGAAGCGTTCGACCAAGCAAGCCTGCCGGGATTGAATGACAACCATCCCCAAAATCTCACTTCTGTCACCGCTGCTTTGCCCTCAACAGAATGTCACTTTTCTGATGCCCGGTTTCTACGATTGGAGGTCTGACTCAGACAGAAAGGCCATCTCCTTCTCTGAATCTCCAGCAGAGGCTTGTAAAAATGGAGCCTCATCCAAAATGTCTGGGAAATCAGGTGAGCATTTGTATGTATTTGCAATGTGTGCATGATGGCGCTGCTTTAGAAACCCACAACCTGTTATAAACCTAAAGCAGAGGTTTTCACACTGTCAACCGTGCCTCCCAAGGGGGGACACGGTAGAGTTGAAGAGGTGTGTGGGAGAAATGTTAAGATATTGCGTGAGGTGTAAAGGCCGTTTGTCTAAAAAACTATAGAAAGTCCAATCATGCCAATTGTGCTGATCTGTTATTTTACTCTGAATTATTTGTTTACACTTTGTGTGTCCGATTTCACAATTGCCTTTTTCCTCTCAATCCTAGACCCTTCCTCATTGGTGGCTGGTGATATGGCCACGGTACATCAGGCCGCCTTGGGAAGAACCTCAGCAGGGAGAGGCAGGATCTTCACTGGAACTAGCTCCAGTCTGGAGAAACAGGGCGCCTTGTCTACCCTTTCCCTTCCTGCTGTCACGTCAACACGTGTCCTTGAGTAAGTCCTCACTGTCATAAGCCACCTGAATGTTTTATAACATTGCCAAAGGATAATAAACTTCTTGAATGTTATTATTAAACCTGCACATAAAATCATATGCCAGCAGACATTGGACCAAAGTTGTGCTCTGTATTTTCACAACTGGAAAGACAACAGCTGCTGTAGCAACTCTTGGGCACCTTAAAGCAGCAAACTGCATGTATATTTGATGTACCTTGCCGTAAATCTGAAAACACAACAACTCTATGGTCAGAGCTTATAGCCTCTCTGAGTATTTATTTACCCAGCCATTAGAGGCATTAACACACTCTTTAAGTTACAGCTTCAGTGTTTCCCCTAGAATTGTTTTTAGGCCCGGTGGTAAAAGCTGATAAAGAGTATGCGCGCGGCGTGCGTACCAAATTTCTAGTAGAAATTTACCGAAACTAACCGTATTATGGATGTGCCTCTTTTGACAGCCCGCTACAAATTAGGGCATAGGGTTATGCTTTCACATTCAGTAAGAGTACATTTTGTGTTTCCCTCAGGATTTTTTGAGACTACTGGGGGAGAATGGACCTTCTAGTGGGGTCTTGGGGCATGCCCCTGCGGAAGCAAACCTTTACCTTTGTAAAGTTAAATGCATCAATCTGGTGCACTTTGAGAAGCTAAATCTGATTTAATTTTTTTGCTCTGTAAACAGCTGTCATATATGTCCTGCCTAAAACAAGTTTCTGGAATAATTTGGACACACAAGCCATATAAACTATTGAAGAAAAACACATGGATATGAAAATAAAATACAATAAACACTAAGACCTAATATAGACAGGTATGTCCTGTCTAGTATTACTTTCTGGAATAATCTGGATCATGAAACATTTTCTTTAATTTATCAAATATTCATTTAAAATAAATTAATTAACCTAGGCTACACATCATGATTAGCCTATCAATCAAAATGTGTGCAAAATAAGCCAAATTTCTTATTCCGACCGTTATATTTCATGTAGCCTAATTCTCAATTTAAAACTTAAAAATAAAGTAGCATTGAAAATACCAAAAAATAAAGCTTTATCAGCTGTCTCAGCTGTTGATACAGATTGGTTGCCACAGCGACGTAGCACTTTAACTTTCTAAGTTTTGCTCAGCACTTTTTCCTGTTCAACTCCCTGTTACCGAGTCCTAAATATCTCCAGTGTACGCCATGGACCTACAAAGAAAGGTTCTTCCTCGTCAGTTTCCCTGTGACATGCGCGCTACGAATGCACACGCGCATCGCGCCGCTGCGCAGAGACCAAAAAATAATAAATAAAAAATCAACATTTATTTTTATTTTTTTTGTGGGGGGGGGGGGGGGGGGGGTCCCGTTGGCCTGGCGGGCCGCCAGGCCTGTATAATGGTAGGGGAAACACTGCTTACCAGTGCGTGCTTATCTTTCTTTCTATTTTTTCTGCACCAGTTGTTTTCTTTTTAGCCTTTATTCTGGATCAGGGTTGTGTTTTAAATGTCGAGCCTGGGTTCCTTATGGTTTCACTCGTTTTTGTTTAGTTTTTCATAACATACACATGAAATGATCCTGATTGTGATACTGGAAGAGGAAGAAGGATTTCAAGATTTGGATTTACATTAAATATACCGTTTTAATGCCCCTCTCTTCTGCCATCTGTTAGAGAAACAATGTCACAGCATGTTTGGGCAAGAAATGTTTATCGATTTAAAGTGTATTTATAGTCAAAAAGACGAATGAGAGGCACACAAGGTGTGTGTGTGTTTGTGTATGAATATGGTATTGCTGTAGTCTTTACATATGTTTTTTAATCCGGCTTTAACACTACAACAATCTACCTCTTTGACTTGTTTACAGCTCTGCAGAACTAAATTCAATCATTTGAAATCGCTTGTGCATACTAAATGGTCATTACATTTTACATTCACAACATATAATTTTGTGTTGCCAATAACTTCCCTTAGAGCTGAAAAAACCATCATGCTAATGAAGCACATATAAAGTGCTACAGCAATTGCTTAACATACATATACATTTTAATTTCTCAAAATATCTATAACTAATAATAGTATTACATTTTTATTTGATCCTGGTTGGTGTAACAATACTGCTGGCATTCTTTTCTCAGGGCCGACGACACTACAGAGCTGATGGCGGAGGCAGCTCAGGTTGCTCCCTGCAGTGGCCTTTTAGACAGTGCAGATACCACTCAGGCACTTCTCAAGACATTTGCCTGGGTGGAACGTCCAGAAGAAGACACCTTCTGCGTGGTTCACAACCAACTGCCAAACCGTAACGGAGGACAGCAGCCCGGCAATATGGTTGATAAAAACAATCAACATGCCGTCGAGATTATTCCAGGTATGTAACACTTTTGTAGTTCTTGTTTTGTTACAATGATTCATTATTAGTTATTTCTTGCGACCCAGAAACTTAACTGCAGTAAATGTTTCAATGCGTACTAGTGAAACTCCACTACTTTTCCCTCTTCTTTTAGACAATCCAGCTCAGAATGGACATGCTGTTGGCAGGAGGGGAGGCACCTCTCCTAATGTAGGCAAAGGCCATAGCTCCGGTGCCACATTGCTCCAAGACTCCAGCTTTGAGGTGATCTCAATAGAGAGCAGGTGAGAGTAGGAGTGGTACTTCTTTGCATTACATTCCCCTACTTTTTAACACCAAAAACACAATTGGCTATTTCACATAATTATGTCAGTACCCATGGCTTGAATACGAGGAGAAATAAAAACTTCTCTGAATATTGCGTCTTAAAAATAAATTAATCAAATTTTCGCCATATTTTCTTCAATTTAGAAGAAAATATATTCGACATACTGTAGATAGGATTGAAAACTGCTCACACTCAAAACATATTCACATTTTCCTTTCCTATTTCTGCACCTCCTTTTCATAAAATCACACTACTAGGTCTGGATATATTTATTCTAAAAGGTTTTGTTCTTTGTCATCTCTTTTTTTTTTAATCAATTTCCCAGTTCATCCTCTGGCTTCTGTGAAACGTTTGCCGGCCATGGAGGTTCTTCTGACCCAGGCCTGATAGAAGACTCTGGTTCAGTACTCATCGTGGACTCTGCCAGCTATTTACCAGACCTCAACAGCAATGGTGATCTGGTGACCCGGGCCCTGGCTGACCTGGAACTCAGCGGTAGTGTATCCTGCAGCACAGCTGAGCTCCTGCAAACTCCCTCCCCATGCGTGATAGTGTCCGACCAGGAAGAAGAAGAACACGGTGAAACTGGTAATGCTGGTGTAGAGGGCAGAAACGGCTTGAGTGAGGAGCAAGAAGTAAAAGAGCAGGGCGAGGAACAGGATGACTGGAATGCTCTCTCTTCAATACATAAAGATAAGAGCCAAGGGTTCAGCACGCAATTGAACAGGGGGACTCAGTCAACAACTGACACTCCTACCACATCTACTCCTAAGAAGCGGAACGTTGACGGAGGCACACTGTCCTCAGACTGTGAACAGATACTGGAGGGGCAATACAAAGGAAGCGCATACCACAGAGATGGCACGAGAGTAGGTTGGTAATACTACAGCTGTTCACATTTCTTTTTTTTTCTTTTTTCTTTACTCCATATTGAGTTGCATAAAGCAAAAACACATAACTAGTACTTTTTTTTCTTCAGATGTGCAGTGTTATGTGTGCAGGACTAACGTCCCTGATGGAGACTCCTTGTTCTGTGTATGGATAAGTAGACTTGGCCAGCAGGGGGCACTGTTGCAAACCGATCGATCACTACACAACCAATCAGGAGCCAGTCTCGGAGAGGTCAGTGGCAGTGAACCCTTTATTCATATGTTTATATGGCATATGATTAATAATCATATAAAAACTGTTCTGCTTTCATCTCCTCATACTTTATGCCTTTGCTCCTTTAGAGGATTGGTGAGGCCAGTCATGGGGAGATGTTACGTTCCACCATGGACCTGGAGCAGTCTCGAGCCTGTGACGGACAGTTTGAAGAAGACTACCAGCCTCTGAAAGCTGTGGGTAAAGGAGCCTTTGGTTTTGTCTGGAAGGCAATAAGGCGCTCTGATGGCTTAGAAGTAAGTAACACATTTTCATTTATTGCAGCAGATTCCCTGTAGACACATTTGATCAGTTATATTATGAAAAACAAGATTATCCATGGCATTGTTGTGATGACACATTTTAACTGTTTTTTAAAATTGTGCAGGTGGTAGTGAAGTTCATTAGCAAGGCCATTATAGTGAGTGACTGCTGGGTAGATGACCCCATGCTGGGGCGCGTCAGCCAGGAGATTGCCATTCTGACACGAGTACAGCACCACAACATAGTCAAGGTAATTAGTCTATCACTTGAGAAGTTTGTCAAAACCTTAATTTGTCATGCAGAGTTTTCACCTCATCCTGTATCTGTGTGTGTGTCTCTAGGTGCTGGAGGTGTTTGAGAATGGCAGCCACTTCCAGATGGTGATGGAGAAACATGGAGATGGCCTGGACCTCTTCGAATTCATAGACCTGCAGCCAAGGCTTGACGAGCCCCTGGCGAGCTACATCTTCCGACAGGTGCACACGGCCAAGACAATTCACATAACAGAAGAATTGGCGTTGATAGGTGAAGTTTTAATTTGCTCCATTATAAACTGAACGTTCTCTCCCTTTCCAGCTGGTGGCTGCCGTCTTTTATCTGAGGACTAAGAACATTCTTCACAGGGACATTAAAGATGAGAACATCATCATCGACAAATGTTTCAACATCCGACTGATTGACTTTGGTTCTGCCACCATGATGGCTCCCGGGAAGCTCTTTTACAATTTCTGTGGCACACTGGAGTACTGCTCCCCGGAAGTGCTTCAGGGAAACCCGTAAGTACATAATACCTGAGTAATCCCGAGTGTCAATTGTTCCTTTTTAGTTAGGATTTAATTAAAAAAATTATTGAAGGTTTAGGTTGAAATGAGAATAACTGTCCTTGTGTTTACACAGCTTACTCAGCATTAAACCTGACATCAGAATTACTTCAGAATACTGTTTTCCACTCCTGTATGACTTTTATGACCATGAACTAAATGCAGCTTCAAGGATATACTGATCGTAAAGTTTTTTTAAAAAACAGACACTGTTGAGTAAAATGTTGCCATATCACTCACTATGCTATATAAACTTATTTTAATAATTGTTTGTCTTCTTGTTTGGGTTCTGTTTTAGATATGAGGGTCCAGAGCTGGAGATGTGGTCTCTCGGTGTATTGCTCTACACTCTGCTGTTCAGTGAGAACCCATTCTGTGGTGTGGAGGAGATCCTGCATGCCAAACTAAAGCCCCCGTTCCCCCTCTCTCCAGGTATACCCCTGTTCTCTGCTTCTTGTCTGCAAATGGTTTTTCAGTCACTGAACAGTTTTAACAACTTGACGTGCTGACATTTTCTCCAATGTACGCTCTCAGACCTGCGTGGTGTGTTAAGTAAGCTGCTGCATCCCGCTCCCGCTGAGAGAATGACCCTGGACCAGCTGCTGCTTCAGGCCTGGATCAGCCAGCCCATTTCCCTGGTGGAGTACAGTTGGACAGAGGTGGTCCCTCCCAATCAGAGCTACTGTGAGTACTCTTCAACACTAGGGTTAGACTGACAATGCCTTGATTTTAACTCCATATAAACATTTTATTTGTATATTTGCTTTTTGAATGTAGTTTTTTTTCTGTTTGTAGAGATTCTAAGAGTCACATTACTCATCAGTGGATATTGTGTGATGTGAATCTAGTCTAGAAGTTACTGTAGAGAACCTGTCACTCCCTTTTTATTTGAACAGATGAGACTAGAGATAACACAGACCCTCTCTTCTTCTAACAGGCTCACCACACCACCAAGAGTCCAGTCCTGAAGTGTACATCGGGCAAGGCTTGTACCCGGATCAACACAATGAGACTCTTCCTAGTGATGATGAAGAAGAGGAGGATGAGGATGACAGGTTGTCAATGGTGGCCCTGGAGACAGAGCTTCAGAAATACCTCCATGAGGATTAAAGACTGAATTTTAAAAGGGAGTCCAACCATCCGTCCAGCAATCAGTCTGTGACAGTGCATAGAGAGGGCATGAAGTGTGTGTGTGTGGGGGGGTGTGTGTGTGTGTGTGTGTGCGTGCGCGTGTGTTCCTTTGTTGAAACAAACGCATCATGATTTACCAGCAGTTTTTTTCCTTTTCCTGTATTTCCCTATGTAGTCTGTATTTTATTTATTCTTTTGATTTAGGGAAGTTTTGAAACGTTTAAATCATATTGGGTTTAATGAAAACCGACAAGTGACCACAACCTTGATTTGTTTTCAACCGAGAGAAACTGCACACACAATATAGTTTGATCAAAGATGAAGGGAACTGTTTTATTGATCCAGCTTTTTTTTGATACTTGTCTGTTTTTATGGTAATGATTTTAATATTGAATGTTTTAATAATTAAGGTACACAAAATTGTAGTAGCTACTACATACCTACTACATAGATATGTGTTACCTACTACATAGGTTTTTTTTTGTGTTACCTACTACATAGGGTTTTTTTTTGTGCTACCTACTACATAGGGTTTTTTTTTTGTGTTACCTACTACATAGGTTTTTTTTTGTGCTACCTAACACAGGTTTTTTTTTGTGCTACCTAACACATAGGGGTTTTTTTTTTGTGTTACCTACTACATAGGGTTTTTTTTTGTGTTACCTACTACATAGGTTTTTTTGTGCTACCTAACACATAGGTAGCACACAAAAAAAAACCTATGTGTTAGGTAGCACAAAAAAAAACCTTATGTGTTAGGTTTTTTTTGTGCTACCTAACACAGGTTTTTTTTTGTGCTACCTAACACATAGGGTTTTTTTTGTGTTACCTACTACATAGGGTTTTTTTTTTGTGTTACCTACTACATAGGTTTTTTTTGTGCTACCTAACACATAGGGTTTTTTTTTGTGCTACCTAACACATAGGTAGCATAAAAAAACCCTATGTAGTAGGTAACACATATCTATGTAGTAGGTATGTAGTAGCTACTACAATTTTGTGTTCCTTATTGTAAAGTGTTACCATTGTAAGTATATTTACATTATTTTATCTATTTATTTTATATATTAAAATGATTTTACCACAAACCTTTTCAATTTTTAAAGATATTGTTCAGCATAACTAATTAGTAATTACCTGTCAATTACAACTGAATAAAGTATTTGCTGAGAAAGCATAGTTAATGTATTTGAATTTGTTTATTCTTAATGCAAGCATACATGTATTTGCAATACTATGTAAAATCACTTGCCAATCAGTAATTTTCTTCAATTGAAAATAGAGGTATAGTCACATAAAAATTATATTGGTTTTAAAGCTCCCATATTATACACTTTTCGGTACTATTATACACCATATTATATGGTCTTAGTGGTCACTAATACGTTTTTCTTTAATTGTTTGCTGAAAAAAACTTTCAGATAATTTATTGTACTATGCTGAAGTTCAGCTAATCTCACAATGGCCTATTTTTTAAAAAGAGCTGCAGCTCCCCTCGTAAATATACAATCTTTGCGCTGCCCCCGCCCCCTGTCCGGAAGCGAAGCCAGATACGCCTCGCCCTCTGTCTGTCAGGGCCGTGGACCAATAAGAACTAGGGGTGTGGGCTGCACAGTGGAAGCTTCTGGCTTTCCAGTTTGTGAGGTCAGAAAAGGGGAAAATTCTGACTGGAGTATATTGGGTGGGGGAGGGGTGGTGGTTTCAGAAAGGGGGATTGTGAGAAAAGGAGAGTGTTATTTTTAAAAATATTTTGGCAGTCTCTAGGCACACTGTGGACCCATGGATATGTTAGAACACATTTAAAAAGTGCATTTAGCATAATATGTGACCTTTAAGATTTGTAGTATAATTTTAAATATTTTTTGGGTGTTGCTCAGCCAACGATACAGGCAGATTTAGCTTCTCTTAAATAAAACACTCATATTAAAACCAATTAACCATCTTTATCGGTTTGCTTTGTCCCAAGCATAGATAGAATAGATAGTATAATGGTCCCAAGTCACCATTCCGGGTAGACACTGTCAGGTGCACAGTGGTCTGCTTAAAGAGTACTCAGGAACCCACACATTTGTATTAATAAGCATTTAAACTTCTGGTCTCCTCTTTGATTAAAAAAACCCGCTATGATTAGTATCAATCTAAAGAGTAGTCATTCAAACAAACGATTTTTTTCTTATTGCATTACTAGCGATACAAAAAAGTTGGAACAATCATAGCGGAACCTTTCTCTTCTACGCCGTGTTGACGCTGAAAGACGGAAGTAAATTTACGACGGACAAGCATGGGTACCCGAATCGCTGCGAGTAAGGTGATTCAAAACATGGCAATTTTAGTATTTCTTCAGCTTTATTTCAAACCAATACGTTATAAAATGTTTAATTGAATGTGGCACATACTTCAATCATAACATAACAACTCCTGACCGCCCACAAACCTCCGCTATAACCTTCATGTTTGCTAAAAAAAAATAGGCTAATGATATCACCGCTTGTTTTTATTAGCATACACTCTGTTAACATCTCTTATGTGATTTCTCCACAGCTATAACAGTCTCCTGTTCTTTCTGACTAAACAGTAGGCTATAGTTCAACAACATAAATGAAAACAGACGTAACGGCTGTCAATGTTTTATATCCACAGGTTCTTGGGTGGACTGTGAGAAATGCCACCTACTCTATATTCAGTCCAGTTCAGTCCGGGAGACACCTCCGCCTCCGGCCTCTATGCATCGGGTGCAACACGCTCTGCTCCTCCTCCAGCAGCCGGAATACGCTGCAGTCAACACAAGACAACCATGGACTCGGCCCTCTATTGGGGAAGCCGGTCCCAGAACTGTCCCTGCACTCTTTGCTCGATATGGGATTCACAGACACCCAGGCAGAGCAGATCTACGATACTGTGGCCAAGGTCAAAGGAAGAAGCGTTGCCAAGCACGCTCTGTCGACGCTCACAGCCCTGTTCGTCTTGGGCCTCAATCCTTCCAGCGTGCTGAAACTGCTGGAGAAATGTCCCGAGCTTTACACAGTCAAGGAGTCCCAGCTGCAGCAGCGCATAGCAAACCTGCGGAAACTAGGTTTGGTCGAAGGTGAGATTGCAACATTTTGTTCAAGGCATTTACTGAAGTGGATGAACATCAAGCTCAGAGTATTCAATATAAATGTGGTTCTAAGTGTGTTTTTTTCCCTTATATTGTCCTTCAGGCAGTCTGCAGAGAGTGGTGGCCCATTATCCCCAGATCCTGACTGTCCAGGTTAAGACAATCAAAAACGCGCTGGTGTTCTTCAGAGAGAAGTTCCTGTTTACCAGCCAGCAGGTCACAGACATCCTCAGAGACAGTCCGGCCGTGGTACTGGAGAATATGGAAGAGCTGGAGTACAAGTTCCAGGTCAGTATTGAAACCAAGGCAGAAAGGAACCACACATGAAATAATGTTTTATACACTTTCTTACAAGACATAAAATAAATATGAGTCAATGAAATGATTTGTAAGTCAAAATAATTTTGCAAGACAACAATTAATTCATCAGACAGCAAAGTCACTTAAAGCAAACAAGCAATTTGAAGATCCAACCATTGGCTCTGACAATTTGTAGTGGACCATATTTTTTCTTAAATGTTAGACATTTTATGAATAGATGATCAATCGATACATTCAAATTATCACATCGTAAATACTCAGTCGCGACGCAAATACAATTGAACTTGCCCTGTAGACACGGGCCCATTGTAAAGTGCTCATGGTAGACTGATCTATGCACTTCCTCAAAACATAATTAAACATTACATCATAAGGCCACAGTAGTTGTCAAAGCAAACTCTTCTTCACATAGGCTGCAGCCTATTTCAAAGTAGATGCCAAAGCACACAATATGTCATATATGTCAAGATGGATGGCATTAGAAAGTTACATTTAGACAATAATTTGATTTTTGCCTGACAGCTAAACATAACAGGTGAGGTACTTGTTACTCTCCTGTTGTACATTTAGTGCATTGTATTGATGTGACCGCTCGTCTCGTGAGTTGTTATATGGGGTTTAGTGCTTTATGTCATTCCCAACTCATTTTGATTGTGATTGTTCTTAGTGACAATGTGTATTAATGAACTCATCTGTCCACACACCCAGTACGTCTACTTCCGGATGGGGGTCAAACAGGCGGAGATGGTGAAGTCCAGGTTGTTCCGCTTCGATCTGGACGAGGTGCGTGACCGACACTGTTTCCTGGAACGCAGGGGCCTGTACCAGACCCCGGACAAGAAGGGACAGACCATCATCCTCAACCCCAAACTGGAAGGCATCCTCGGCGTTGACCAGGACACTTTCCTCACACACGTGGCCCAGGAGGCGTCAGTGGAAGAGTATGGCGTATTTAAGAGACTAATGGCAAGAGAATGGCAGCAACAGGAGAGGCAGCAGGGCAGTATTACAGCTGACAGTGATGCTGATTATGATGATGAAGAGGAGGATGATGAAGACGATGAGGGCGGAGGGAAAGTTGGATACCAGAAGAGGAGAAAGAAATGACAGCCGGGTAGGAGAACTGAAAATAATTTAAAAGAGGAAATGACATGTGTCAAGAAAGTGACATTATCTTATGATGACCAATAAAAGGGTTTCCTTTGAACCGTGTCATCTCAGGTTCGTTATTACGTGTTCTAGAACATCATTATCTTAAACACACATGGATACATTGTGTCGTCGTGGTTACCATAGGTTGTCCTCTCTTGAATATACTCATGATGGTAACAGATTGGACTGAGTGACCCCCCCCCCCCCCCCCCCTCCTCCTGGTTTAGTAGATTTCTGTGTTTATCTAAGAGGCCGCTTCGGGAGGTAGAGTATGATGACATTAAATTGAGTTTGGGCTGATAGATGATGACTCTAGGGCCCAATTTAAATCCAGCCCCTTCACCCTGACTTTAGCCACCCTCCCTCTGATTGCTCGAAGAGGGTCCACCGCATTAAGTGTTCCAATCCAATGACAATTACGAGCCCTCCAACACTGACTCAGCATCAAGTTAGACTCACAAACCATTACTCCTGTCAGGTGCAGCACCTCTATTGTGACCCTCAAAGTTAAAAACTATAGCTAAATTGAAATACTGGTGATTAGAAAGACTTTTCTAAAATGTCCAATTCCTCCCACATACAAAGAAATACAGTTTGGAACTGTAATCTAAATTCAAATACTGTAGGCTAGATGGTCTCCTATGCAAAACATAAATACAATAAGAATAGACAACAGAGCACCTGTTTTATGTTTGGGATACCATCCAAACATTATGGAAATCCTTGCTGATGGGCTGACATCCAAACCATGAATATAGACCTTGTTGGATAACCTCATTTGATTTGTACAGTTATTTTGAATCTGTCACTGCTTATTTTTTTGTCATAAATCACCCTAATTTACAAGTAAAATACACAAATAATCACAAAGGCAAACGCATCCAAAAGCTTGCCTGTATATTTTGATAGGGAAATTGGAATCTAATCAATGGAATCTAGGTGTGTTTCCAAATAAGCTTTTATGAGCAGATAGGAGTCATAGAATGAGCCACAGCGTAAGGAGCAGCGAGGAGGATGAAAGCTCCACCCTGTTACTATGTGAGGGACAAGTGGCTGTACCTCTCTCCATCTCAATTTCATCTGTGTGAGTCAACAAAGTGTGCGTCAGATAAGGCCAGCGGATGAATGCATTCGCACAAGGCACCCATTGATTTATAGAAGACTGACGCCTAATGGAGGTGCGACACAGAGGTTTTCCTGCTCTGGACATCAGGTAGGAAAACTAATCAATAATTTGTCAATAGAAGTGCCAGCACAAAGTTTGAACTGAAGCAGATGATTATTTAAGTGTATGAGCATTTTTTTTGCGGGCTCACGACAATAATTTTTTGTATTATTCGTCATGTGAATCATTAAATACTAGTTTCCCACCAGCAAGTGTCTAAAAATGTACATGTTGGCCTATTAAGATTTTAAAAAAAAACCTTATTTCATTCAAACAGCAACTAAAGTCCGTCGATGTTATTTTTTTCCGTTATGCAATATGTTACATTTATATTTGCTAATGTTCATTAAATCGAGTTTATTATTTTCCACGCCAGCTTTTACACTTTCATTAGTGTCAATTTCTGTATCTTGATAATATTTGAACTTTGATGTTGGCTTCTCATTTAGCTAAGTCGTTCAAAAAAGTACAATTAAAATGTGTTTTTGCATGTTAGTCAGAGGTTTGTTCACCCTGCAATACAAACAAGATCATGGATAATAAACTAATATAGAGACAGGCTGTCGACAAAAGTTCTGAGGGTTACTGCTTTTTGTACACTTAGCTTTTTCATGTGGAAACCCATGACTCAAAAAATGAAATGAAATGAAATACTCTCTCTTACAGTCCGTCAAACTCCAGATTGCGTGTTTGTATGCGTCGACATGCACATACTTTGAATGTGGTCCACTCTAATTGCTGCAATAAATGTATGCTGTTTTCATTATCAGGGAGCTACTGGAGGAAGTACTGGTAGCACCATAAAAACACCTCAGTCCAAACAACCGTGTCTCCTGTTCCTGTCTCCTCAAAAAGACTAAATGTCTTCATCGATACTCATTTCAAACCTCACACAGGAATGGGTGGAGAGCCTGCAGAGTTGGCACCTGGAACTTTTTTTCATCCCCACTACGGTCTTCACTCTGGCCACCCTGCTTGCCAACCCTGTGCTGCTGACGTGCATTTTCTTGTCCCGTGCCCTACGCCAGGAGACGCGCTACCTGCTAGTGGCTAACACCTTGATGGCAGACATCCTCTTCCTCATCCTCAACCTGGTCACTCTGTTCTGTAACGCTGCCAGAGTTCAGATGCCTTGGCTGGTCTGCGAGCTGCTCACGGCCGTCACAGTCACCTCCTACTGCTGCGCCATCCTCACAATCACCTTCATGGTGGTCGACACCTATGCTGCAGTCCGCTGGCCCCTCCACTACCACGATATTCTCCCGCCTGCCCGCACACACCGCATACTGTTGGGGGTGTGGGCGCTGGCAGCCATATACCCTTTCACCTTGGTGATCACCATGGAGGTGCAGAGTGTAAATCCCCACGAGAAGGTGGCCATTTGTCTAGTCCTTATCTCCCTTGGCTTCATCCAGATCGAGGACACATCCAAGATCCATATTTACTTCTTTGTGGTGGCGCTCATCTGCACCGTACTCATTTGCTACTGCTACATTCGCCTGTACATGGTAACAAAGACCCAGGGCATCTGGCAGAACCGCTACTCCAGGGCCCGAGTTACGCTGCTGGCCCATGGGGTTCTTCTCCTGCTCTACTTTACCCCCGGCTTCGTCTTCACCCTGGAGCTCGTCCTGTTCCATAGGAACGACATAAGTCAGGATGTGCGTGTGTGGATCAGCACCCTCAACATGTGTGTGTTCATGGTGCTGCCCAGGGCCTTTGCTCCATACCTGTACGGGCTGAGGTACAGGGAGATCTCGGATACTCTGATGCAACTGCTGCACCAACACAGAAGACTAAGCCAGGTCATAGTTACATAAAGACAATTACAAACGGTCCGTTATTCGTACCTCCTGTATTTCTCTGATGGAATTTATTGTGATACATATTTGACATGTTTTGTCATTTGCCCTGCAACAAATGATGGTTTAACTGCAAGGGCGGTCAAAATTCCAAGAGCGAAACCACCACCTTAAGAGTTTACCATTTTGACTATCCACCAAGAAGCATCTGTTTTATATACATTTTCTAGCCTATATCCATTTGAAAAATGCTGTTTCAAAACACTGTTCACAATGCCAATAATGTAATACCAGAAGAGAAACACTGCCTTTATTTGATCCTGTTTGTCTTGACTACAGCAGTCAAATGTAAGAATAATGACTCTGAAACACCATGTGTAATTCATGTGTGAATGTTAAACATTAACTTGTCCTCTTTCGCTCATTAAAACCCAAAATTCCCAGAAATAATACTGATGACATGTCAGTGGTGGTAGCTACACCATATAGTGTTTGAATCCCCTTCTCAGCCACCCCTCCTTTGATTTTTCTTGTTCTAAATAATATGTAACTGTAGCTCTTTTGTGTTTTGTGTGCTAAATGCACTTAGGCTACTTGTGTTGGTTGATTGTTTTTCCGATCTGACTTTGGTATAGCTGTGTGGATCCAGTTGAGAATATTCTGAACTCCCTTGCTATCCAAGTTTATGTTTCAATATTGAGACATCTTTAATCCTTTTTTTAAATAAATGTTGTAACCCAAATATGTATTTTATCATGAGTATGCGATGTAAAAGCCATGTAGAACCCAACACTTAGTTTTATAACCACAGTTACAAAGCACTTAACTCTGTTTACCCTCCAAGCCCTGTTTGTCTAAAACTGGATGTCCAAGAAGATCATTAACAAATGTCTGACTGACTTGGCAATTTAAGGCACTAAAGGAGAGAAAAAAAGCACTTTCCTTCATTTAGGGAAGGTGTGGTGGTTAGCGATGAGTCAGACATCCTGACTACCGGGTTGTATTTCTGTCTCTGCTGTGCGCCATCTGTTACGTGTACAACAACTCAACAGCAGAGGGACACATTTGTCTGTCTTCTGCACTTCCCTACAGCAAATGTAGGTGTTTTTTTTTCTGCTCACCATCAATCGACTGGGCCATGCTACCTACACAAACGTGATCTAATTGTCTGCTGCTGGTGCTCGTAGCCAGACTTCATGCTCAGATGGATCAGATATGCACGAAAATCACATTTGCTTTCCCCCCCCCTCAATTTACATGGCACTGTAGGCCAATTACACATCTCTAATAATGCCTGACTTATTTCTGTATTGACTGATTTTCCTGTTTTTCCATGGACCTGTTTGCCCTTGGCAGTGATGCTTAACATTAGATTATTCGTCATGCTCTCAGATTAAGAGTTCTGGTGAACAGCAGGTGGCTGGAGGCCAAAACAGCCTTTCCTGTGCAGTATGCTCACCTGTTCCTGACCTTAGCCTTTTTGGTCCTGTCCCCAAGGTTGTTCATTGAGTTGCAGGGGGCTGTCCAGTGTCTCAACCTGGAGATGGTCCAGTGTGCACTACTGATGGTGTCAAAAGCCTGTTTACTGTAGGCTACAATACTTTACAGACCTATGATGACTGGCACCATTCCTCATCTTTCGTCTGAAGATGCATGTATACAGTAGGCTACTCAATGTGTGGAAGGACAAAGGCACAACATGGTTTTATGTTAATAGGCCTACATATTGAAGTACACTGGCAAAAACTAACAGCTGAATTCTGTTTAAAGGGTATATTCCCCCCAGTAGGCCTACTGCTGTGCACAACACACTGTTCAAAACTATGTAAACTGGGTCATTGATAAGATCATCGCGGAGCCTTCCAGGGAACTCGGTTCGGAGCTCTCAGAAGTGTTTTGCAACAGACTAGGAAGTTGTGACATCCTTTGTTCTCACTAACTCCTCCTTCCTGCTCACCTGAAAACAAGCGCAGCATGATCCATGCTGTGTTGTGTTCCATCCCGTTTTCACGTGTCCACAGGTTCACGTCATAGCTTCAGTTTGTGAGACACATGCGTATGGCTTACGTTTTTGTTTTCCATTATATTTCTATAGGCTTCATAAACTAGCCTACGTAACACACGACTGGTATTTTGTATGCAACATTTCATAAAGTGTAGGCTATTTAACGATGTTTGCTTACATCCTCTATGATTAATACTGTCTTGCTAATCCTCCAAACGTCGATACAGGTGACGCCATGACGTTGGTGTTGTTTTGCCCTGTGTTGCTCAACCCCCTTCCCTTGTTATGAACTTTTTCTCTCCATCAAAAGTTGGGTTTGTTTGCAAACAAAGGACAGCCACGTGGAGAACTAGAGGCGCTTGGGAAGTGTTGTTCCTCATAGCTAAAAGGCTGCGACAACACGTTCAATAGAACTCATCTCCCATGATGCAGCAGCAGCACCATCTGAGTGGGACGGATTTTCTTCTTTTTCCTTTTTTTTCTCCGCCAGACAAGTATATATAAGTTCTTTGTTTACTGTTAGCTAGTTAGAGCTCTTTGTTTTTGTCACCAACCCAAAATCAAAATGTCCTGGCTGTACAACAGCCTACTTTGTTTGCCATAACTGTCAGACGGCAGATATTAAAGGATATTATTAAACATTTATAGGGAGCAGATTTCCACCATACTTTTTTTTGTTTTGTTTCTCATCCACTTCTAACTGAAGCAGAAGCGTCTTCTGGAAAACTACTGCATAAGGTAACAACTTTTATCTATAACTTAAGGTGTTGTTTGAGTTTGTGAGTACTGACTTTGGAATTATCGATTTCCATTTGAATATGTCACAATATATTTTGAGTGAAGCAAAAGGCTCCGCTATAATTTTTTAATCGTACGTAGCTAACGGTCGGCGCGAGGTAAGTCTTTGTCTGATGAAGCGAAGCCCACGGTGTGTCTGCCTAAAAAGTTAAGCTACCATCTCGTAAAGGCTACATAACAGACTGACATTTAATTATCTGTAAACATTACTTAAATATTGACATATATTACCACATGTCACTGTAAATTGCAAAAAAAAATATATATTTGGCCTATGTGGGTTTATTATTGTGTTATGTCCTTTTTAAATTGTTGGTTATTTGTTTCTGGTGGATAATATAAAACAAGATAATTAAGCATAACAATAGACTACAATTCGCTCTATACTATTTTTTTTTTGCTATTCTTTCTATTTGTATTAGCCTATTTTAAGCTATTGCTAGTTAGTTTATTGTTTTCCTCCTCATCGGGTAATTTATCATGAGTCAGCCTCCTCTGGCTAAACCATATATAGGGCTAAACCTGTCCTCTAGTCTAGATTACTTCAAGGTGGTGCTGCTGCTGCTGTTGGCAAATTAAGCACGTGAACAGGTTGAGTCTGCTGGCGCTGGGCCAAAGTTAAAAATAACCTCAAGATACTAATGACCTGGGGTCATCCCTATGTTCCTGAAATTGGTCTTATGTTCTGGCATCAAAGCTGGGTGGTTAGGGTTAGGGGACAGGGGGAGGTTATAATATGAGTGAGACCAACACACACATACTGTTCTCTATTATATAGTTAGATTAGATTAGAAATGTAGGACTATCGGGCTGTGGGAACATAGACACGCTCCTGATGACCTCACAGGAGCAAAGAGCAGACCTGCTGCCTGCTCTAACAGAGGCCATATGGCCATAGATAAGAGAGCTTAATGTTATGGCTTTTTATGTTTTGCTTTGTGGATGGGAACAAAGCATAATTCATGCTTCACCTTGGATGTTTGCTATAGGGTACTTTTTTCTGAAAGAGGCAAATGAGACTACAGGTTTAACTGGATCAGGACAGAGCATTCAATGTTATCAGTAGCGCTGACTCTGCGCCTGTTAATCAAACAATAATTATGTTGTGTCTGATCTGATCACATCCCTGCCCCCACGCTTTTTCAAAACAAACCTGACTGACATGTAGATTGCCTGTCCAACCGTTGCTCAACCCCCTCTTCTGCATGTGCCTCTTTGTCGGCTTCCGTCTCACGCAGTTCATTGTGCCGCAGGGCACAACTGTTTCTTAGCACTTAGCAAAGAAACTGACATGAAGATTTGTGTGCCTCTCCTCAGATTTCATTCCTGAAACCAGTTTTCTTAAACAGTGATGCAAGATGCTGTTTTTTTTACCCCATGGGCTTGGGGAAATTGTTTGTGGGAGTCACATGTTTTATCCAACTGCTGTACACATGCTTTGTGCTCTTTGAGTGCTTTGTTTGCCCGTGGTGAATGTTCTCAATTTGTACAGTTATCCGATTAGGTTGCTATTTCTGAATGTATGACCTCATTTTGACTATCCCCTCCTACCACATCTGATAGCAGTGAAATTGAAATCAAGACTGATTTTTTTTAAAGGTTACTTTATTTAATACCTGCTCCACATCCTCTGGTCATCTTTAAGGTCAGGTCCAAGTTAAAGGTGTCAGCCATGGTGTTGATCCTGGGCAGAAGGATGAACAGGGAGGACCCTGGGATCAGGGACTCCCCAGCTGTCAAACGCAAGGTACAGCCAAACAAACCGGTATTTTTTTATGTTTTATATCTTACAACTGATTTAAGTCGTGCATTTTACAAATCTTTGTACATATTGTTATCCCCTCAGGTGTTTGAGGTGGACGCCAAAACTTTAGCCAGCCAGGAGGTCTTGGACTTCTCCTCTGGTTCGTCCCACTCAGAGGCCATCCTGCAGGTGTTCAATGAGTTTCGCGACTGCCGCCTGTTCACAGACGTGGTGATCAGCGTGCAGGGCCGTGAGTTCCCCTGCCATCGCGCCGTGCTCTCCGCCTGCTCCTCCTACTTCAGAGCCATGTTCTGCAACGACCACCGGGAGAGCCGCGAGATGCTGGTGGAGATCAACGGCATCCTGGCCGAGGCCATGGACTCCTTCCTCAACTACGTTTACACCGGTCGCGCCAAGATCACCACCGACAACGTTCAGTTCCTCTTTGAGACCTCCAGCCTCTTCCAGATCGCCACACTGCGCGATGCCTGTGCCAAGTTCCTGGAGGACCAGCTGGACCCGTGCAACTGCCTGGGCATCCAGCGCTTCGCAGACGCCCATTCCCTGAAGCAGCTGGCCAGCCGCTGCCGCGCCTACGCTCTGGCCAACTTCACAGACGTGGCCCAGCACGAGGAGTTCCTGGACCTGCGCAAGGAGGAGCTGGAGGAGTACATCGACAGTGACGAGCTGGCCACCGGTAAGGAGGAGCTGGTGTTTGAGTCTGTGATGCGCTGGGTGTACAGCAATGTGGAGAACAGAAAGCCCATGCTGAAGGCCATTCTGCACCATGTGCGCCTGCCCCTGCTGCACCCCAACTACTTTGTCCAAACGGTGGAAGGAGACCAGATCATCCAGAACGCTCCAGAGTGCTACCAGCTTCTCCACGAGGCCAGACGCTACCACGTGCTTGGAAATGAAATGATGTCACCCAGAACTCGTCCACGCAGGTGAATAGAATGTTGACTATCTAGTTATGATTCATGACCTCAGATAATCTAACCAAGATGTTACCTGCAACAGGGAAGGAGACGCTAGTTTATCAGTCACGACATTTCTGGCTTGCGGAATTAGCAGGTCTTGTTATTCAGAAGAAATTCTTAAAGTAATATGGTGTGCTGCAGTCAGATTAATGATGACTGATTGTAATCTTTGCTTTGTTGTGAACCGGTTGTTTGGTATTGTAAAAGAAAATAGATTTAGTTTGGTCTTTTCTGACCACCTTTTCGTCTTGTCTTGAAATGCCTATTCCACTGCGGTGACACAGGACATAATAAAACATGTATTTTTAAGCAGTTTATCAATGTTTTGTTCCGCATTGTATAGCTAGGGGTTACAACCTGCACATGAACTTCGTTCTCTTGTGATTGTTGTTGTATGTGTGTGTGTGTGTGTGTGTGTGTGTGTGAGAGAGTGAGAGCGAGAGAGAGATGGGGGAGGGGTGCTGTTGTTGTGCTACACACAGACAAGTGTGTCATTGAGTGAGCTGTGTTTTGAAACCCTGTTTGAAATGGAAATGATAATGAGGGAGGCAGGGCATGTTCATACATAGACTGGTTGGCTGGAAAGACAATAAAGAAATGATGTGGTGCAAGACACGGCAATCATGCAATGTTGAGTCTTGTTATCATACCAGCAGTGTAACTCACCGTGCTGATGTGTTTGAGTTTTAATGCCTCCACCTGTTTCCTTACCTATTTACCAAATGGTCTCTTTCTTCTTTCTAGGTTTTTTTTCTTTTTGTTTTTTTTTTCTTTGGAGAGTGTCCAGTTGGATGTAGAGTAAGATAAATGACAATGGTTGGCACTGACTGAAACCTTATGAATGAGATACAACACAGACCATATGGTAGCCTGCTGTACAACAGACAACAGTACAGCTGCCGTCACGTGTTAGTCCTGCTGTGTGTGAACAGTGGCGTTGAACAGTTGGCAGTTTTAAGGCTGTGTGATGTGTACTTCAGGTGTATTGTGTCAGTATCCAGGCAGATCAGGCAATTAGTCCCCAAACTGTCTGCTTCGTTTGGGCTGAGAGCCAAATCTGCTTCTGCTCAAAACAGATGCATGGATTCCCCCTCTCTCTGTGTCTGCACCTGGGGCCTTTTTTCTCTTAAGAAGCTTCTAGAATCAAATTAATTTTGAGAGACACCGAGATCGTTTTCCGGCATTTGGCCAGTGTCACGGCGACCACTGCCATACCATGGCTTGAGCCGTTCAGTAACGGTAAATGCCAGTCCAAAAGTGGTATTCTGCGACCCGCCTCCCCCCTATAATTTCACGACAGGTATTGCCTTTACGGCAGAGGCAGGTAAAGCTAAATATAGTTGGTCGTTATTGACACTATATCACAACATAACACCGTAAATAAATAGATTTATTCATGTCTCTGGTCCTTTCCGTTGTAAGGATATGTGCGATCTGTTTGTTGTTGCTTTTCAAATGACAGATGCTTTATAAAACAGTCGGACTTGCTCCGGTGACGGTAGTTAGCATAGCCTCCTGAGCAGGTTTGACTAATCGATGACAGAGAATTAGCCTTTAAGCCTTCGGGCTTTTTTGTGTCTATCCCTGGCTATTTTATGTATTTTAATGTGTGACAGAATGCTGTTCATGTTTTAATATCAAAATGGTCAAATAAAATCATTCATTCAAATCATTCATTCATTCAGCCCTATATAGCGTTGGGTACAGCGGCAGGTTGATATATCTAGCAGGGGTAACATTGTTACCTAAGGCACCTATAGCTCAGCCGGTAAGACAGTGTCTTATGGAACAGTAGATCGGAGTTCGCGTCCCGCCCGGGTTAATTCTTTAAAATGACAGTACTGTTTCCGAAAGGTCTTTACCGGTCCTTAAAATGGCTTTTACCTTTTGACAATGGTCTCTACCGGTCCATAAAATGGCTTTTACCTTTTGATAATGGTTTCTACCGGTCCATAAAATGGTGTTTACCTTTTGATAAAGGTCTCTACCAGTCCATAAAATGGTGTTTACCTTTTGCCAATGGTCTCAACCATTTCTACACTGACATGCCACTCATATCCTGTGGTTCATACTGGCATAGCACTCGTGATCCAGCTGCAGAATCATTTTGATAACAACAAATATATGATTGGCAATACATGATGGAAACATAAATTAACAATGTCAAAAGTGTGAAAAATAAAATGCAAATTAAATAAGTCAGAAACAATTGAATAAAGAACTGTGTGAACAGATTTGTGTGCAGGTTAGAATGAGGGTTGGTCTTTATTGGCGCTATATCACAACATAACACCGTAAATAAATGGATTTATTCATGTCTCTGGTCCTTTCCGTTGTAAGGATATGTGCGATCTGTTTGTTGTTGCTTTTCAAATGACAGATGCTTTATAAAACAGTCGGACTTGCTCCGGTGATGGTAGTTAGCATAGCCTCCTGAGCAGGTTTGACTAATTGATAACAGAGAATTAGCCCTAGCGTTGGGTACAGCGGCAGGTTGACATATCTAGCAGGGGGTGTCATTCTTACCTAAGGCTCCTATAGCTCAGCCGGTAAGAAAGTGTCTTATGGAACAGTGGACCGGAGTTCGCGTCCCGCCCGGGTTGATTCTTTAAAATGACTGTACTGTTTCCGAAAGGTCTTTACCGGTCCTTAAAATGGCTTTTACCTTTTGATAATGGTCTTTACCGGTCCATAAAATGGCTTTTACCTTTTGATAATGGTATCTACCGGTCCATAAAATGGTGTTTACCTTTTGATAATGGTATCTACCAGTCCATAAAATGGTGTTTACCTTTTGATAAAGGTCTCTACCGGTCCATAAAATGGCTTTTACCTTTTGATAATGGTTTCAACCATTTCTACACTGACATGCCACTCATATCCTGTGGTATTTGCCGGTTCATACTGGCATAGCACTCGTGATCCAGCTGCAGAATCATTTTGATAACAACAAATATATGATTGGCAATAGGCCTACATGATGGAAACATAAATTAACAATGTCAAAAGTGTGAAAAATAAAATGCAAATTAAATAAGTCAGAAACAATTGAATAAAGAACTGTGTGAACAGATTTGTGTGCAGGTTAGAATGAGGGTTGTAAGATAGAATAGCCTATGTGATGGATCCAAATGTGTGGCAACAATCACTACTGAGTGTCCGATCAGAACACTAATAATGTTCAGGTGAAAGAAATAAAGGATGGAGCCCAGGTTTCCGTTTAAACTCTTTAGTGAGAGAATGTGAACATGTGTGTGGTTTTGTATCACGGACGCACACTCCAATATCAGTCCGGCGGAGGAGAGAATGGAAACAAAAGAGTTTTCCATTTCAGACACATTTCACAGCCACGTTCAAGGTACACTAACAGTGTAGGAAAAGCAGTACTAACATGAAAATCACTTAAACAACAAAACTAAAGGGGGAAAACAGAAACCGTTTTAACACGTATCAAACAAAGTACAAAGTGCTTTACAGTAAGACAATTAAGTAAAAACCACAGAGAAATTATATACATGTTGAACTCTGGTGCTCATGTTTATTAATGTGCACTATCACTTATACAAAAAATAAAATAAAAATCTTAATAGAAGTAGGCCTATAGAATGGACAATAAAATAACCATAAACCTGATTAAAAAATTATGAATTAAATTATCCACATTTAATTCTTAATTTATTTGCAATCGAAGCGGTGCAATTTAGGCCTTCACTGGATCCATGCGCGCTCACTTGTGGAATGAGGAACTGCTTTATTTTTGGGGGATGGTTGGGAGTACAGAGGGCGATGGTGAATGTGGCGGGCAGGCTGCTGGGTCTTCTTTTGTGAGACGGAAGTTCTACGATGATGAAAAACATAACATTACTATGTCTGAATTTACTGATTCAAAATTATCTATGCAAAAAGTTTGATAAGGCTGACCTCAACATTCACTCCTTTAATCATCTTCGATGAGTGGTGTCTCCTCAGAATCCCACAATCATCGATGGTCAAAGGTTCCCTGCTGACCTCCCGTTTTACTATCTCATTCTCTGCTGCCTTTTTGGGGGGTAATAACATAATAGTCACATAAGAAGCAGTTATTTATTTTTCTTATTGTGTGTAAGTAGTGAAAGTTTATACTACAGTTTTACAAATTTACTTACTGAGCACACAAAAATGCCACAGTTATCGAAGTCTGTCTGGATCCACTGTTTTGGGAACCTGACTTCCCATCCCTGGAGTCCTCCCTGGTTCCTGAAAACATTTCTTTAAAAGAATCGATAGGAGTCATTTTTCTATGACAATAATTGAATATTGTCCATTAACTCAATATTGTAAATGTTTTAAAACACATTGTCTGAATTGAGTGTAATAATATTAAACCTCAAAAGTGCCATGTCGTCAGCCTGTATTGTGGTATACATCTGAAGAGAGTCATAAACTCTTATTTCCTTTTCTGGGAAGTCAAGTACCTATGGTTCAAAGCATAAAGAAGCACATGTAACCCATTTTCTTATTTTATTGTGTAACATAGAGTATGGATACTAATGTATCCACAATGATAACTGTGTCAGCCAAAGTCTCCTTATAAGCTTAAATATTGTGCAGGAATGTTTAACTTACACTTAAAGCTAAATGTGTGTGTATATATACAGTATATACACACATCATATCACACTTAACATAATGTTTAATTAATTATTTGTGTTGCAACATGTCAATCCAGTGAGAACCATATTCCTGTGCAAGATTAATTTACATTTTTACATGTATTAAACTTAAAATTGTCTGACGTTATACAGTTATTATAATTGTTATTAGTGATCAATTATATGTTTTTTTCTTGTCAAATAAGACTAGACAAATAATTTTACATGTAGCATGTTTGTGTCTTCCATTGTTCCTTCTGAATGTGTGTTCGGGTGGCAAAATGATCACTATTCCATTTTCCAATACTACTCTTATGTGATTGGAGACGTAACTGAGGGAAACATGAATGAACTCTGACAAAGAGGTTGTGATGTAATTCAAGGGAAAATTAATGAACTAGGTGGTGGTGTAATTCTTATTTGGTTGCTACAAAGTACCATACAGATTGTACATGAACATTCCTTAGTAGCACATCTTGTTTATACATAATTATCTAAGAATGAAATTAATCTCTTCAACCACATGTATTTGACAACATTTTGCATGATGGTTGATGTTTTCTAATTTGTGCCTACCCAAAGGATGAAGTGGTTGCCAGTTTCTGCGGTCCTGTGACCCACAATCCTTGGCAGAAAGATTATGTCAGCAATCTAATGTGGTGGAGACAATTGTGATTTCAGCATTAAATGTCAATGGAAAAACATAAAATTGTAAATATAATTTATCTTACAAAAAAGGTAAAACCCACCTCCAAGTTTCTCAGAGATTCGTCCTGGACATTGCCATATTTCGTCCAGTCCCGGCTCCAGATTATGTAGTCAAAGTGCCCCAAACTCACAGACTTTGCACCGGGGAAAAAGATTAAAAGGCTGACTGTCTTTTATCATTAGCAAACATGTTATAGTATACACTTTTTAACATTAAATATATTAAATGTATTTCATCATACACATAGAACTACTTTATATTACCTTACTGCAGTCCTGTGTAAGCTGTGCCACTCGGAAATTGACAGCCTGAGTATTTAGAAATGATAGTGATATACATTTTTGCAAGATATAACTGACTATAAACATATATCTTTGAACAGAGGTTTTAATATAAACAGTACTGTCATACATCGTCTGTCAACCATGGCGTCACGTGCGAGGTCTCCTCCATTACATCAAGAGGACATACACTTTGTAAGTCTCTTATAGTAATTGGGAACTTTTTCCCAATTTTGTTGACAATTTGGGACTCATCCTGAGATCCAGTGTAAATTGTTTTCAAAGACACCTACAGACGACAGTATATTAATTATTCCACACAAAATATATATTCATGAAGTAAGTAAGCAATTCAGAAAGTGATTTATAGTATGCTCATTATGGGGATGACTTTCAAAGTAAAACATTAATGTACTAACCTTGTCCTCCTCTGTGATGTTGTAATTGTTAGCTTGAAATGTGCTGACAGTGTCCTTGTCTGTTGCAGGTGTAGTTATAGATGGCAATTTCTCACTGTCAGATGTCTTCACTGAAAATACAGATATCATTAGGCACATATTTTTTATCAAGACAGATTTTGTAGACATGTCTACAGGTACTGTCACCTGAAACAAGTGTTTTCCTAATTAAGGCCTACTGTATGTCCCCTTCATTAAGTAATGCAAGATAAATGTTGTACCGTACATATTGTATGTTTGAAGTACACATACTCCAAGGCATTACAAATGAGTATGATGTACTACTGTGTGTGACTATTATGGTTGTGCAGATACAATGTTTTGATTTCTACGACCTTATATTACACATCCAGATAAGTAATGATATATCTTGAAAAAACATAAACCAACCTGAAGACATGCAGACAAGTGTGCCCAGCCGACCAACTGTAAGGGGGATGGATGACTGTTGTGTCATGTCCTCCAGGAATTTCCCATTTATGTTGCGGTTGTGCAGTTCCAAAAGAATCCTGGTGGTCTGTTTGAAATGCACTTCGTTCATTTGAGGAAGAGAGTATCGGATAGCTGCCAACTCTCGATTCAGCTGTTCTGCTACTGATGAGTTAATTTTGGACCTTAAATCAGGGCACAAGTTCAAACTCCGCAGACTCTCTTCTGGTCTTGTTTGGTTTTTTTGGTGGAATCGGTCGTACAGTGCAAATCTCTCTGTTGTTCTTGTAATGGGATGGGGCGATGTCCAGGGATTGCCATTCACTGATGGTGGTTGAAGGGGGTTGGGGGAGTTGTTAAGGTTTTCAACCCATGGCATTTTTATTTGGAGCTTTTTCTCAGCTGCAAGTGCTAGGTTTTCCTTGGTTGTTGGACACAATCGCCCTCCATTCGGCTGGAAGAACAATTGCTGGCTGCGGTTGTTCATGTGTCTGGCAACTTGGCCAGACACATCTGAGATGAAGCATGTTGGGAAGGCTTTAAAACTCAACAAACCATCTACATGGTCCCTGGCAGACTCAGACCAAAGCAGAAAGTTTACATAGTAAACTACTCCATGACTGCAAGAAAAGTGCAATACACCACCTGCAAAAAAAAGTACAAAAACACAACTGTAGAAAAATAGACCAATAAAGACATTATGGGTTTAAACACATTTCAGTTTTCTGTCTCACCTCCGGTGTTTTGCAACTTCAAAAAAAGCTTTGGATACACCTCTTTGTAGTTTAGGAGCTCTTCCAGCCGGTTTATGAGATCAGTGATGGATCCCTCATCACTCACCCCTAATGTAACACAGGCCTCCTGCAGACTTTTCTTTTGTGGCTGTTGGTGTTTTGAAAAGTATGATTTTATTGTTACATTCATGGACACTATTAATAACATGAATAACTTCTCCCAATTTAAAAAGTACATACCCTCTTGGACTCAATCAGGGTCAGAATGGTGTCCTCATCCACCATTTTAGTGGACACCTTTGCATCCTCTTTTCTTTTTTTCATGCCTTTCTTAACCTCCGTTTTTGGAAGACAGTCACCCCTTCTCACATCCTCCCCCATCCATGGAGCAAGGGTAGAATATGAGGTTTTGGATTGATAAGGATTTCTTGTTGATGTGCCTGGTGATATTTTTTAAATATAATCAAAATATTCATGAATATTAGTAACATACTGTATCAATTACATAGATGTACAGTACTGTTAAACTACTGTGTACTGCAAATTATATGTGCAAAGCTAAAAAACTGTCAAATTTGTACTGCTTTCCTGGTACACTGTCTAACACTGTTCCTTTACTGTAGCTCCATGATAGTCCTGACCACTTACAATACAAAATATTAAGTATTGTAAATGCAGAAAAAGTATGGAAATTCACTCAAAGCACTATAGAGAAAGACTGTATCAGAAAATAATTACTTTTTAGGTCCACTTGCACCTTATAAAAACGTCTAAGTTTCAGATGTATCGAAATAGTTTTTAAATCGTATACATTCATTACAATATTAACACCAATTATCTGGTCACACTTAAATTTTGAGAAAAGCTATCCACAAGGTTCACTAATTTGCTGTTCTTGGGGATTTCCCCCATTTGTTACTTTGGAGATAAAATATTATGCCAACATGAACTCAACTGGGCTGGTGCATTTGCTCATAAAAGTTATGCGATAATGTCTAAAATGTTCAATATTTTTTTACATAGATTAACTAACCTGATGTAAAGCCTTCAGCGATGAGTTCTTTCTCCAGTGTTGCCCATGTTGTGACAATATCGATGTTGAGGTCTTTGTCAGTTATTTCCTCTAGATCAGGCCGTGTAAATGTACCAACTGCAAGTAATCAGATTTGGAACAGCAGTGCAAAATCATATCAACAGTTCTGGTTGATAATTACAAAGATTGCAAACATCAGTAAACTGATGTAGATTATTAACTCCATGTATAGTTCATGTATACATTGCAGATGTACCTGGGATGTCAAAGGCTATTTTCCAGTTTGCATCAGCAATAATCACAGGTGGAGAGTCACCACACTGATAACAGCTGAATTTGAATTCGTAATTTGTCAGGGCGAGAAAGTGATAGAAAGCCTTTCGAACTGTCTGGTGATGGAAGCGGTTATCGTTGAAGAAAGTCAGGGTTGACAACATGCGCCCTGGAGCAGTTTTGTTCTGGAAAGTAATTTAAAAAGTGTGATTACTATATACTTACAGTGGTCACATTTGGACATACTTTTCTCTAGACAATATCACAAAAACTAATATAAATAATGTGTACCTAAATTAAACACTGAACACATTTGCAATTTGACAGCTGAAAATAAAGACCTTAGACACTGTGAGAAGTAGAGCATTATTTGCATTAAATAGTAAAAAACGAAGATTAAGTTGGATTAAGATTTTTCAAATGAATAATAACACCTACGGCCAATGCAGAAAGAAGAAGTTCACATAATGGCAGAGTCAGGAACACACGGTCGTTGAAGTTATGGAACCCGGACTTGTATTCCTGGAATCTTACATGATTTTGGCAGACAGGGCACTGCTTGATGGCAACAGAGATACCTGTAAATATATTACGATCAAATTACGACAACTTAAAAATGAAGAGGACACATTGAACGACTTAATATTCACAGTGTGTAGCCAATGGGTGTTAGAGCCAAAGAGTAGACACCTTTTTCATAGCTACAGCACTTGCCTTTTTTAATATAGGTGTAACCATACACGGTGGCTTGGTTGGTTATTATCTCATGTTGCAAAAGTTCTGGTGGAGTGGGCCCTGGACAATAGGGGCACGTTGTTTCCTCTGGAATGAAGCAGGTGGGGGCATCCTTCTCCCTACTTCTCAGATCCACTGAAAGGTCATGTGGTGGTGGAATTTTCTTGCTTGAAAACAAATAATCTGTCATTTCACAAACCTTTTTCTGGCTTTCAGCATATGAAGACATTTCAGGCTCAGACATGTGGATTTCTGTTTCCAAGTCATCTACTTCTGCCAGATCTTCTGAGTTTGGTAAGAGAAGATGTGTTGACTCTTGGAAAATCCACCACATTGCCAGTTTACGGTGAAGACAGCGATGGGATCGACCAGTCCCTCCACATTGGCAGTTCCACCTTCCAGACCCTGAATCAAAGCTGACTCTTGTGCGACCAAATTTGCACCAGTTGTCTATTTTGTCAGTGTACACAGAAAAGAACACCCATCTCTTTGAGTAGCCCATATCCCCATACACGATGGGGTAAACAGTATCTACTCCATGTTCAACTGCAGTGCCATGTAACTCCTCACACATTTCACTCCACTCTTTTGAAATGAGACCTTTGTCATGCATTTCCTTTAAAGACTGAAGTGTCAGGCTTGCAGGTTGTGTATATGGGTCTGCATGTTTCGTCCTCTCAAGATGTATACACTCTTTGGCTGGGTTTCCTGATGCTCTTCCAATCTTCATAAGTTGCTGGCAGTTTTCAAGTTCACAGTCAATGACAGGTGTGGTTGTGGATTTTCTCACATGGATGGGAAATAGAGGGCCAGATTTGTATTTGGGGGTGACATATATTCCATTGTGGTGGTCGATGCACATCATGGGCATGGTGTTTACATTGTGAACTTCTCTGAAGTGCTTTCTTAGGTTGTTGGGTGCATTGAAAGTTGAATCACAGTGTCGACATGGAAAACTGCCTGCAGAACGATTGTCAGTGTTCAGTTCACTGCTGTCTTTTTCTTCTGTGAAATATAAAAAGGCTACATCAGCAAGTATTAATTGTTCAGCGAAAAAGTCAAATATCCAATGTAAGTAGAAAGATATACCAACTACAGTATATTTCACAAATCATAGAATGCAAATATTAAACCCTTTACTGTGATTTGGTCTAGGTAGAGCTACAGAGATATGCAAGAAATGTGGCATAACCACTGGTCATGCCCACTTCATACAAGGTATCTTCAATATCAAGAATCAAGTAAAACATGCATAACAGATTAACATTGACTGTATAGCTGTTGACGTTCTTATAAACATAGTATTAACTGCATTATCTGATGAAATATAAATGATTTGTTTTCTTTACATGGGTTTGAGTGCCACAACATCCTAAAAATGGAAGCCAGCACTGTATTCTCATTGTTATATCAGAAATCCCATCTCAAAAAGTGCAGTAAAGGTCTATTTCCTGAAATGTATATTGAATTACAGTTTGAAATAAATAGTTACACTTAGATAGATTATATTTATGAAACCGTTATAGACAAAACAAACACTGTATGTTATTATTTTGTCATATTTTAAGCACATTGTTTTCCATGTATGTATACAGGTACCTGCATAACTAAAATATATTCAGATAATGTCACGTCTTCTTTTTCTAAATATATGAATTTTAATGGATATTCATTATACAATAAATTAATAACTGATGTGTTACAATGGGCAGTAAAGAAAATATTTCAGTCGAGAAAATGCATTTTAAGTTAATGTTGTGGTCTTGTTAAGGAGGGTACTGCATAGAAATATCATACTAACAGGTTAACATGTAAATTTAAAAAATACATTCCAATCAAAGCAACATGATTGTGTAATGCCATACCTTCCTTTTTTTCAACAGCAATACCTGGAAATACAGAAGGGGGAAATAATACAGTCACATCTTAGGGCATCACAGAGAGTATCAAATAGCCTAATGTTATAATTTGCCTACTGACAATCCAATATATGTCTTACCGTGCTGTTTTTGCAAATGGCTAATAAAGACATTATTCCTTGAATATGGTCGATAACCGCAGAAAGGGCAGTGGTAATGGCTTCTTTTGGTATCTGCTGTATCCTTGCAGAAGCATGTCACCACAAACTTTTCTGTGGAATAAAGAACAAATACTCACCAATACTTCGTTTTGTAGTTAAATGATACTCTTAATAACTTCAGTAGTCATCATGTGTCATGATACCTGTGGTTTGATCGACAAAATAGATTGCCTTCTTGAGGTGTTTCTTTCGTAGGTGGTCCTCATTGGCCAGTTGTTTCGTCCGACAGAAGACACACTCCTCAGCAGTGCAAGACAAAAATGTGTCCAGGTCTGTAAAATGCTGATGAGAACCTGTCACAGGCAAAACAGTTCTGACAATGGGGTTAAAGGTTAAAAAAAAACTAGGCTTGCATGGTTTTTAATGTAATTCTATCCATGTGCAGTCCATTTACCATGAACATAATGTTATAGGCTATTAGGGAATAATCGCTGCATAAGACTTCAGTCCTAACTGATATTAGTTTAAAATATCAAGTTATTTTGTATCACGCATGACATTGATAGGCTATACTCTTCTGCTCTTTAACAATTCAAACTCAAACACTGAGAAATAATTTGCACATTGTTGGTGTAATGGGTTGAATGTACACCTTGCCTTTTCCTGTTTTGGCTTTTTCACTCTCCAACTCTTTACAAAATACTGTATACTGACGCATGATACTTTTACTTTTATTATTTTAAAGAATAGCATACTTTAAAATCACGTAAAGCAATAAAGACTTACCAGCCATGTCGTCAAATCTTCACTTCGGGTGTCACAGCAGCTGGAAGTTAATGGCCCATGCCATGGACTGACCAAGGGACAAGCAGGGTTAGGCCTACTCCTTGCTTGAAGCGGAGCTCTCTCTCTCTCTCTCTTTCTAACCTTCTCTGTGTGCATAAAGTTTCCTCTACTTTAGTCGAGAAGTGAAAACAAATGTACTCCTACTTGCAATAGGTAGGCCAATGCCGGTGTTGTTGTGTCAATGTAGTTACACCCGATAAATACTGTGTCCCCGTCCGCGTGAGCGCGCATGCATGGATCCAGTGAAGGCCTAAGTTGCACCGCTTTGATTGCAACCAATTAAATTAAAAATGAAATGTGGGTAATTTGATTCATAATTTTTTAATCAGGTTTATGGTTATTTTAATGTCCATTCTATAGGTCTACTTCTATTAAGATTTTTTTTGTATGTTGTTTTGTAGGCCTATAAGTGACATTAATAAACATGAGCACCAGAGTTCAACATGTATATAATTTCTCTGTGGTTTTTACTTAATTGTCTTACTGTAAAGCACTTTGTACTTTGTTTGATAGCCTACGTGTTAGAAAGTCCGATGGCTGTTCCGAACTTGCTGCCATGATGCGCGCAGCCGTTGATCACTGTGATTGACAGCTCATGCTCATGCTGTCACTTGCTCATAACTGTCACCTGCAACTGTCACTCGCTTACATTATTTCGACCGTGGATAAGTTGGCCCGTTACGTGGCTTGTTAATGATCCCTTTTCCTGTTAAGTTTTAGCCGAATACCGTTGTATGGATGCAAGTGTGTGTGTCAATGACGATTCACCATATTCTGTGCATCTGTAGGCTACTGCCTAAAACCTCCAGTAAAAACCTAAACTGCATTCCTGACTGAAGAGGTGTTCTTACCAACACACCAGGGAAAAACCAGCAGTCTGTGAACTACCTACAGTCCTTTACCATACACCAGTTTTAACAATAGGCCTACGTGTTAAAACGGTTTCTGTTTTCCCCCTTTAGTTTTGTTGTTTAAGTGATTTTCATGTTAGTACTGATTTCCCTACACTGTTAGTGTACCTTGAACGCACCCCGAACGTGGCTGTATAATGTGTCGGGAAACTCTTTTGTTTCCATTCTCTCCTCCGCCAGACTGATATTGGAGTGTGCGTCCGTGATACAAAACCACACACATGTTCACATTCTCTCACTAAAGAGTTTAAACGGAAACCTGGGCTCCATCCTTTATTTCTTTCACCTGAACATTATTAGTGTTCTGATCGGACACTCAGTAGTGATTGTTGCCACACATTTGGATCCATCACATAGGCTATTCTATCTTACAACCCTCATTCTAATAACCTGCACACAAATCTGTTCACACAGTTCTTTATTCAATTGTTTCTGACTTATTTAATTTGCATTTTATTTTTCACACTTTTGACATTGTTAATTTATGTTTCCATCATGTAGGCCTATTGCCAATCATATATTTGTTGTTATCAAAATGATTCTGCAGCTGGATCACGAGTGCTATGCCAGTATGAACCGGCAAATACCACAGGATATGAGTGGCATGTCAGTGTAGAAATGGTTGAAACCATTGGCAAAAGGTAAACACCATTTTATGGACTGGTAGATACCATTATCAAAAGGTAAACACCATTTTATGGACTGGTAGATACCATTATCAAAAGGTAAACACCATTTTATGGACTGGTAGATACCATTATCAAAAGGTAAACACCATTTTATGGACTGGTAGAGACCTTTATCAAAAGGTAAACACCATTTTATGGACCGGTAGAAACCATTATCAAAAGGTAAAAGCCATTTTAAGGACCGGTAAAGACCTTTCGGAAACAGTACAGTCATTTTAAAGAATTAACCCGGGCGGGACGCGAACTCCGATCTACTGTTCCATAAGACACTGTCTAACCGGCTGAGCTATAGGTACCTTAGGTAACAATGTTACCCCCTGCTAGATATATAAACCTGCCGCTGTACCCAACGCTATATAGGGCTGAATGAATGAATGATTTGAATGAATGATTTTATTTGACCATTTTGATATTAAAACATGAACAGCATTCTGTCACACATTAAAATACATAAAATAGCCAGGGATAGACACAAAAAAGCCCGAAGGCTTAAAGGCTAATTCTCTGTCATCGATTAGTCAAACCTGCTCAGGAGGCTATGCTAACTACCGTCACCGGAGCAAGTCCGACTGTTTTATAAAGCATCTGTCATTTGAAAAGCAACAACAAACAGATCGCACATATCCTTACAACGGAAAGGACCAGAGACATGAATAAATCTATTTATTTACGGTGTTATGTTGTGATATAGTGTCAATAACGACCAACTATATTTAGCTTTACCTGCCTCTGCCGTAAAGGCAATACCTGTCGTGAAATTATAGGGGGGAGGCGGGGCGTGCCGGTCGCAGAATACCACTTTTGGACTGGCATTTACCGTTACTGAACGGCTCAAGCCATGGTATGGCAGTGGTCGCCGTGACACTGGCCAAATGCCGGAAAACGATCTCGGCGCACCTGTTAATTTTGTGCAAACACATAGACATAAAACTAAAGCGCTCCAGGGCTAGACTGTCTCTCAGAAGTATAAAGAGTGTGAAACGCCCTAATTTCCTACCTGGGTCTGACTCTATCAAATACTGAGTAAACAGACAGAGAATTGTGCAAAGAAACATACATTTGTACTGACAGTGGTAACCAAAAGTGGTTACATATGTAAATATGTATAAAGATACTAGTAGTTTTTTCTGAATGGTACAATAAGAAAAGAAGCTGTTGTTAATTAGCTCCCCTGTAGGAAATGCGGTCATGTCTGCGGCATGCGCTGAACAGCCAAATAGGAACGTTTTGTGATTATGAAAATCCAGCTCAAGTCTAAAGTGTGTTTAGCCCCAAGTGTGTTTTTGTTGTACTCTAGATTGATGCCTTCATTGTGCATTGAACTTTGCCCTAAAGATAAGTGAAGCAATTCTTGGTGAAACCACCATTCAGTCCCTCCCCTGCCAATTTTTTTTGGCTTACTGTAATTAGAAATCCCTCAAAGTGCTGACATGTGTATGCTTGTATTTCAGAATATAATATATTTGCCTAATAATTCAAACACATTCTCCTGTGTTTCTTTGTTTTTATACTAGTCTTAAGTGTGTTGTTTTTACCAGGTCCTACTCTAGATTTTCCATTTCTTTTTCTCTGCCTCACCCTCCCTGCTCCCTTCTCTACAGGTCGACCGGCTTCTCTGAGGTGATTGTGGTGGTCGGGGGTTGTGAGAGAATAGGGGGCTTCAACCTCCCCTACACCGAATGCTATGATCCGGTCACAGGAGACTGGAAATCACTGGCCAAACTACCTGAGTTTACCAAGTCCGAGTATGCTGTCTGTGCCCTCCGCAATGACATTCTTGTGTCAGGTAAGATCCTGTTACATTTGTTACAAGCAATTCAATAGCATGGCCCGATCAAGGCTTGAAATGAACACTAGACAAATTGCTATGTTCCGATACCTAATTCAAAATAATGTAGTTTACCGAATATTTCTGTTAGATGCTGAATAAAATCCTCAATATTGATATGGCTTAAGCTGAAACATTTCCCAGCATATTTTCTTTTCTTTTTACTATCACTATAATGGCTCATCCTAAAGTCAGTATTACTTTATCTTTGATGCCATATGGTCTCGGTTATAACAAAGTCTATTTTCTATTTAAGAATTGTAAGATTGTGAAACACATAAAAAGACAAAATCACTAGTACACTCTGGACGTGGTGACTGTGTGTATCTGTGCTTGGCTTGCCATCCAATCCTCCAGTGTAGTGGCAGGAAAAGGCCACGGCGGCTGTTTGCCCTGTGTTATTCTTACAGCCACAGTCTGTTGGAGCCGAAAGGAAAATATGAGAGCAACATCTTGATGCACACTCCAAGCTCAGTGCTGAGCTAAGTGTTCATTGGCCGGCTCAGTCCTCCTCTCTTCCTTTCAGCCAATCATCGATGTCAACAATGTTTACAGCCGTTCAGCAGCTTTCTAGGATTTTTAGATGCGACATCTCCTTACATTCCTGTTTGATTTTAGTTGATACCAATAGGTTGTGCTTTGATTGGCTTGAAACTTAAACCTGAGCATGTATAGCTATTTTTGCTTCCTGGAAAGGCTGCTCCCTATTGGAACTTAGAATGGGTAAAGTTTGGCGTAAAGTAAAAAAAAACAACAAAAAAAAAAAAAAAACGAGAGATCTGAATTAAACAAGACGTTACTATTACATCAACCATCTTATCTGATGAGGTCAGTGTTAAAGAAGGCAGAAGTTGAGTGTTATAGACATGTGCTGTGATGCAGCTCTGTTCTGTTTTGGTTGCTGGACTAAGGACATGGAGATCTTTCTGTTATTGACGTTTTTTTCCAAGAATCTGCATGGACAGGAGTTGAAATGTGCATTCTAAGAAGGCTCATGTTCAATCATGCTTTGTATGCTTGAGAAGAGAAAACATACGTATATAGAGGGACATTTAGAGGGGGAAAATTCTCCCCTTAAGCAGAAGAATGTGCTACTACTCACGTGTGTGGTATCAATCTGCCCTCAAGTTCCTGGAAGGGTCAACATACCACTGCCCCACTAGCACCGTCTCACACATATATGTCATAGCGATTTATGACCTTATTTGCCTCCTTTTCCTTTGTTGTTGCCTTATCTTCCTTGAAACATATTGTACAATCCCCCCCCTTTTTAAATCTTGCATTCTCTCATTTACTTTACCACACATTCGCCCATATTGTTTGTCTACCCCTCTCCTCACATTGAGAACTGGTGCTAAACTACTCTAGCACAGCTGCAGTTAGCTCTGGTCCTTAAATAAGATATGGCTGAATTGAGTATACAGAACCTCTCTGGTTATGGACAGGGACTGTTACGCTGACTTTCCCACATCCATAGCATTGTTATCAGCCTCTTTCTCAGAGACAAAGTGAGCATGCTGGATTAACAGCCCAAATGCATTTTGTGCGTTATGAGGATTTATTAAACAGACGGTCAGAACGATCTCAAATGTTTGTTTGTTTGTTTGTTTGTTTATGTATGTATGTATGTATGTATGTATGTATGTATGTATGTATGTATGTATGTATGTATGTATGTATGTATGTATGTATGTATGTATGTATGTATGTATGTATGTATGTATGTATGTATGTATGTATGTATGTATGTATGTATGTATGTATGTATGTATTTATTTATTTATTTATTTATTATTCTTTCGGACAATTCCACACAATACACAATTTTCTCTTGCAAATATTCATACATCATACTTTGTGTTGTCCGAAGGGAGACGGAAGAGGCCAAAGGCTTATCAGGTCCCGCCCCCAAATATGATCTGATCTCTGAAGATAAACTATGTCAGGTTTAATGTGGCTTTAATGGGATTTCATTTTGCTGTCAGACTCCACTGTTAAGACATTACCATTTGGTTATGTTGGCTAATGAGTAGCTAAACGCATGTTCTTGCGTCACACATGACAAAGGTTTGCGTGTCATAGTCGCATCATCAGCAAACACAAAACCTTTGCATATAACATAAGGCATATATTCCAGGAAGCTCTCCCACGCATCATATTGGTATGTCCCCTAGAGCAACTGCTTCTTGTTCCTTAAGAACAGTGATTAGCAGCAGTGGTCTTCGGTTACTGGGGAAAACCTCCTCCAGCAGGTATTAGTTATTTGATCCAGCTCTCTGGGTTTGAAAGGCTGTCTTTGAAGTAGTGCTTCCTCCGTCATCATCAAAATGACAGACTGTCTGGCTCTCTCTCACAATCCAGCAGGTTACAAAGACACCTCCTACGACCTACTTCCTGTCCATGTCTCCTTTCGTCTGTGTGGTATTATAACGATTAAACATGAATTATCTTAAATTAATTAAACACTCCCCAACTAAACCTAGAAGATGTAGACATATACATGTATACCTACCTGTCTAGCCTGTTTGTCAGCTAGCTACCACAATGGAAACACGTCTCTTTGTTTAGTATGTGAGTACAGAGGAGCATCTTCGCATCTTTGTTTAAACTGGCAGCTTTTCTTTATGCCTTCATTATTGCTCCTTAACCCACACGTGTTCAGTACCAGGAAAACACCCATAAGAGAACTGCAGACACTACCACAACAAAATGTAATGGATTTTTTTATTATTATTTAAGTTTCAGGAGATTATTATATTTTAATGCCTGCGCTTAAGTATAGGCAACTTGTGTTCTCTGATGGATAAGATAGAGTTGTTAAGGTACAGGTTTGATTTGATTGTTGTTTTTATTCATTTTCATAATCTATTTTATTAACTGATATCACCACCATGTGATCAATTGAAGTCCCTGTGTGAAATAACGCAGATTGTCACAGCCCTATCCGTTATATGTACTCCAGTCTTGTCGGTGTCCATGCTACACCCCTTCCTCCAAGATATATACTTTGTCTGAACTTATTGTTGGGTAAAAGCCAGCAGATAACCACTACCAGCCGAAGCCTTTAACTTGTGACACCTATTGTATTCTTAAGAGATCAGCTTGGCTCTTCCTTCCTGTCTGTGGAGAATCAACAGAGAGCGAGAAGGGACATGTGTCCCGGCTTGTTAAAAATGTGCATGGGTCACGTTGTAACTTGATCCTTACTGTGCATGTTTTGTCCAAAGGAGCTTGGTTCGCTGCAAAGGTCCTGATTATAGTGTGTTTAAAAACTGATATTTAAACATGATATTATATTTGAGTCTGTGTGTGTATCTTTAAATAGCCAACTTGCTCTATGTTTTCTGTGTGTGAGCAACCTTTTATTTCAGAGGTGTAAGTTGACCCAGCTCAGGTCAAAGTCAGATAAGACATACGTAAATAACTCTGCCCCAGTGAGGAGATTATACATTACTTTGACATAAACACACTATCCAGAGCTCGCTGTTTATTTTTACACTTCCCATCCATATCGGATCAATAGGATTAAAAAGCATCAATTGAAGTTGTTTGGGGCTAAATATCCTTTTTGGCTCTTCAATTTAAACACTAAACCCATGTTGTCCTAGGAATCGTTTTGAATATTAACTAAATCTTCTGGCATGTCTGTCCCCCCCCTGTTGTTTTTAGGTGGCCGTATTAACAGCAGAGACGTGTGGATGTACAACTCCCAGCTCAACCTGTGGATCAGAGTGGCTTGCCTGAACAAAGGCCGCTGGAGACACAAGATGGGTGTCCTACTGGGCAAGGTAAGGTTGGAGCCTCAAGCCTGAATTTATGCATCTGCAACAGGGTGCATGGTAACCTCACTGTGCCGATGTAGCAACTGATTCATAGTTTGGTGTCAGATTTCACGCGTTGATAGTGTTGATCTCACCACCACTACATACATAGCTGTGTGGCAAAATTGGTGGGCACACTCATGCACCCCATAGTAAATAGATGCAGGTCTCCTCATGCATGAACAGTGCAGCTAATGTTAACTACATGCATGACTACGTATACTTGTAACGTAAAAGTGTAAATTGAACCAATACGATTTCAAAAAAACGTAATACAGTGCATCTACATTGTCTCTATTACCTGTCATTATGGTTCCTGAGGTAAAGCACGAGGGGGTGGACGTTTCCACAGTGACTTAATTCTGTGGAATCCCGTGCTGGAAGGGCTTTTGTTTCATACCTTGCACAATTGTATGTCTCATCCCAATGTTACACAGGCAGCATCCTCTTACATGTAGACTCGAATACTTGACGATGACTGACATTATGTATCTAGTCTTAAATTAGGCCTATGTAGCTCATCTGTGACAGAAAAGATACCATCCTAAAGATTCCAGTCGCATTTGACTATTAGCTGTTTTCTGCTGCTTTAATCTTTACATTTTGGTCTAGGAGAGCGCCTTGTGACAAGCAGAAATATTTTTTTATTTTTGTGTACGACGATACCATTTATTTTTCAAGGGTTTGCAAATGACTTGTGCAAGTCCATCTCGCACAGCCTATATTCACATTCAACAGAGGGAAGGATGTTTGCCTTTAAAACCCAGAATATAAACAAGTGCCACAGCTACTGGAACAGCGTAGCCGATTCACCCATTACGTACCCCACACATGGAAAATAACTCAACCGTCACTTGTAGCTATACCTACACATTTTTTATTCTCTTTCCATTTTTCATTTTCTCTTTTTTTATATCCCTTCTGGAAACTTTAGGCGTTTTATATCCTTTCCTGTCATATGTCAGCTGCATATGACCCTATATATAATATATGTCTATACGTTTCAGATTCAAACCAGAGATCTGACACCAGTTCAGTGTCAAGTTAATGTCTTAACGTGAGCGGATAATTAATCCTCAAACATTGCTTCTACTCTTAAGCTGTTACTATTGCCAGTCTGTAGTAGAGGGGAGTTGAACATTCACATTTGAGGGCAGTGGGAGTTGAATGGACCTGTGCCAGCATCTCATACGTTATGACTAGCTTAGTCCCCTTGCCCATATCGTGTTTAATCTGACTCTGCCCATCAATCACTTAAGCTTCGAGTGGCCCTATAGGGCAGTGAGAACCCCTGATACGCCAGTAAACACACACCAGGTTTACATACATATGTTATGTAAGCATATCTTGGCACACTTACTCTGTAAATATACAGTACAGGTCTGTTCATGATTCCATGGCATGCTGCATTCCATTTACACATAAATACACTATTTATTAGAATAAAAACTACGATTCTGTTGTGTAAAATGATGGTAACATCTTTTTATGAAATGTTCTTAAACCAGATATTCAAGTCTGTCTTCATTTTATATAATTTGCATTGCTATATAGCATTTGCAGTTGTAAAGCAGCCTCTATGCAAAACAAATGATGACCACTTTTAAGACAACAGCATGTTTCCCTCGTAAAGTTGCTGTTACTGTAATAATAGTCTGTTATTAAAGTGTTACGTAAAGAAGGGCAGCCATTGATTGTCTTTGTTGAGGCAGGCAGAGCATAACAGAGATGACTCACACTGTCACAGCACTCACAAGGAGTCATGTTGTGTGTGCTCTAGTCATCGCGTGTAAAAAATGCACACACTTATATAGAAATATCAAGAATGTGAACACGGGTACAAGTAGTCTTGAAAAGCTTTGGGCTGAAACATCACTTCATTTACTTACTTTGTCAGAAGGGGCATGACTCTGTAGGGGGTTCTTGTCATCTGTAGCTATTGTGCAAAAATGTATTTGTTCATTTGTTTATTAAAGATCTGCTTGTGGCCGATTTGTATTGTATTGTCTTTTGACTGACTTCCAAAGAACACCCAAAATGCTTAGTTGCCTTGCCACAGAAACAACAAACACACATGCGTGCCTTCAAACTACACTCCGGTCTTCCACAACAGTGAGGTAATCAGCTGGACGGTCACACTGTGGCTATAAAAGTCAGTAATTAACTCCAGGGTGAGTCATGTATCAAGGTACATGGCAAGCAATTTCACTGGACAATAAAATGCAATGGTAGATCAGTTACACTTACTGATCTGCAAAAAAACGATTTTATACAAAAAAAAAGATGGCATTGTAGAAGTTTTTTTCCTCGGTAGAAACATTCATATGTACTGTATTTCTCGACTTCAGTCAAAGGCATGCAACCCAAGAGTTAAACTGGCCATCAAAACACACACACACACACACACCCACGCACACACACACACCTTTTACCCTTTCTTGAGAAATGCATTCCTTTATTTAATCCCAGGAGAGTCTCTTGTCTCCAAAACTTCCTGTATCTGTCAAACACATATGGTTTTGTCTTCTCTATAGTCCTCCCCTTGTCATATTTTCTTCATTCTGCTTATTATAAAGACCTATTAAGGGTTTTCAGTTGAAAAGCTTTGCCCTTTATGATGCCCTCGGTATTCATTTTTCTTTGTAAATGGCTTCATAGTTTTTCCTCATAAATCTGAGGAAGATCTTGATGTTTGCGATGGATAGCCTCCCCGGTTTCATTTCCTCATATCTCTCATGTCACAAAGTTGTCAGGAAGGATCTTTCCATTTAATGTTGTTTTGTTATGTTTGAAAAAACATGCAGTATATGTATTGTCGTTTTTTTTTCTCCAGAATTCGGTTCCCCTATCTCTTGAGTTTGTACTCAAAGTCAACTTACTTCCTCATTCAGTCTGTGATTTCCCCATTTGACTGGCAGCACCGTTGCTGTAGTTGCAAGTATGGAGAAACAAGTCCGAGTGGTTCAAACAAAGATATCATTGCTGACTTCCTTTTCATTATGCAATATATTTGCATTGTCAGTAAACAAATCAAACATTTATGTAGGCAGGCCTGTATTCTACTCGCTTTACTTGTGTAGACGTTCTGTTTACTACAACCCATTCACTTACTCCTTGCCAAAACCTAAAACTGTTTCTTACAGAGAAGTAAGACACACGCTTCTCATAATGTTCTGCATTCTGTGATGCTATGTTCGACAATAAGCAAATATAGCTCACCACTTGTTTTCCTCTGTCTGTTATGGCTGCACTTGGTAACAGCTTTTCTCAGCTATGATAATGTCTCTCTCTATTTGTCCCTCTCTCTCTCTCTCTCTATTTCTCTGTTGCTATTCTCCTTTGCTGTTTCCCTCAAAGTCACTTCTCTGCATGCTAAGGAAACAGTTCATCATCCAGCCATTGCCAGTGTTCCAAAGTGGTCATATAAAATGAGCCATGACCATGCACGTACAGTGGTTAGCAAGTGTGTTGTGAATCATGCTTGGCGTGGTGTTTACAGTATGTGCTCAACGGTCTAATGTGGAATGTGCCCAAAGTGTGACATTGACACTTTTCACGGTAGGGCTGGGCGGTATGGTTAAAATCTTCCTCTCAGGGTATAGGTCATTTTATATCTCGGTAACGGACGGTATATGTATATCACAGTATAATTTTTGTCCTTGTGTATTTTACCATGTGCAATTTATATAGGGAATATGTCTTTGTTAACAAGTAACCCCGATGAACTGTTCATTGCATGGTCTCAGACCTTATTTCTGGAGAGACAGATGCCGCTAACCTTTTTTCATTTTTAAATGCAACCAGCCCCAGAAACCAAACTCTTATCATTGCTGTATCATGGAGGAGAAAGTTAACTTTTTTTTAACAGATTAAATTGAAATAATGGGTGATCTAACCGTTTATGGCCAGTATAAATAGAAATCCTTTGAAGTCCTCTCTAAACACATTTCCTTTGCACTTGATTAATGTTATCGCCCTGCGCCACATATTCGTCCAATCTCTCTATTGTTCTTGCACCTGTTTAATTTTTGGCAACAAACAACCCCCATTAAACAAATTGTATCAGCGGTATCAACAAAGAGTTTCCTAATAGACACATTTTCAGTTGGTCTACGTGAGCTTTTTTTCTGTGAATTTCAGTGTGGCAGCTGCCCTCAGGCAAAAGTGGGCTAGATTTGGTTTGTGTTGCCATGTAAAACACCTGTATTTAGACATGCAGAGGCAACTACACTTTGGAACCACAACATGAGAAGTTAAAGAAAGAGTTTGTTACAGGTTTTTTTTTTTTTTTTCTGTATCAACTTTTCAGTTAAAAAAGGCGGTAGTGCTTTCAATTAGCCCAGGTGTTCAATGCAAGTATCATTGTATCCGATCTTCTTCCTTCTTTTTTGTTCCCTCTTTTTCCGTCCATTTTTCTTTGTGTCTTTGTCTCTCTCTCTCTCTCCCTCTCCCTCTCTCTCTAACCCTGCCGTCTGTACTTGTTTATGCTTCAGAGTCTGTGGGTGGACAGGAACAGCCGGAAGGTTTTCTGTTAATTAGCAGTTTCATAGTCATAACCAGTAATGCTGCTCAGTGTGTATTCTTGACTCGTGATCTCCTTCCACAGAGTGTTATTGAGGAAATAGGCATTGTTCTATCTCTACCTGATTTAATTCAATTCAAATTCAAAAAAACTTTATTGTCTATCACATAGTGACAGAACATTGCTTCCAGTTTGTGGCTCAAACAACATAAATACAACATAAGACTCACATAAAATCGCACACAAAGTTCAATAAACCAGTACCCCACTTTTTGTAATTTATTTTTCATTCTTCATGGCTCACGTCCCCCAACAAAATCTCGCATTTTGCCATTCTTTACGCTCCAGGAGAGTGGTATGTGACCACAAGAGTGCATATCTTATGTCAAAGCAATAGTTCCAGTGAGGTTTATGTTTGTTTATTGTTAGTGGTTCAGATATAATTATCCAGGGAATGAAATGGATTTATTCACCCAAAACCACTACACACTAATGTGGTTACAAACTGACAATATTATTTTGAATTTCACTAGATTATGAAGACAGCACATGACAAAACAGATTGACAAACTGCTTTGCTGTGATGGTGTAACTGACAGTTAAGTGTGGAGTTTAAAATAATGTTAAAGTTCAATATTAGCAAACACACTGCTTCCTGCAGGGATCCTTGGCAGAGCAGTGGCGTCAGGGATAATGTTGCTTCCTCAGAAGCAGTACGTAATCTTTATTTTGAACCCGATGGACTGGTTCTATAAGTGCTGACGTGACAACGATTGTTCACCCTGTTGAACTAGTAAGCATGCATACAAATATCTTTCTCCTAGTGAATGCGTGTGTGTGTGTTTACGTAAATAGAACCTAGAATTCCCCTAACTCTTAATTGTGGCGCACGTCAGATGACTCAAGGTGTTAATGTCGATGCCTTTTCTTAACCCGGTATGTTTGTGTGTCTGCCCTCAGGTCTATGTTGTAGGTGGATATGATGGGCAGAACCGCCTGAGCAGTGTAGAGTGTTACGACTGCTTCTCTAACCGCTGGACAGAGGTGGCTCCCTTGAAGGAGGCCGTCAGCTCTCCGGCCGTGGCCAGCTGTGCAGGAAAGCTCTTCGTCATCGGAGGAGGGCCGGATGACGAAACCTGTTCAGACAAGGTGGGGAACAGACGCGTGTGTATCCCCCAACCACATACCTAAGTCACATAGTGATGACAGCTGAGGCGCTTTTTGTCTCAGACATCCTGTCCTCTGTGATTATACCTTTTTAAAGATACAACATATATGCAAAGCACTTTTTTGTAAAGGTAGGCTTTTTAGTGGCTTGGCTAAACAGGCTTGTAAACTACTGTACAAGCTAAACTGTCATGGTTGTGTTAATAAAAAAATAGCATGTACATATGTCTTAAAAGTTTCTTCATAAAAAAGGAAGTGCAATGTAAAATAGCTTTCCCTCATAGGAAAATAAATAGGAAATAAATATCTTAGGGATACAGGATGTGCAGCAGTAATCTATTTCACAGACTCTGCATAAAACAATAATAGTGCATACATACGGACCTTTCTACTGGCAACTGAAGAAACAATCTGCGACTGTTGTGGCCTATCCTCTAAATATATACTTTTTCTAAATAAAACAAAGCTCCCAGGGGTCACACAAATTAACTACTGTTTTTTTTTCCTCTGAAAGAAGGCTTATGGTTTTATAGTATGACTAAGAGAACTAAAACAGAAACTGCATTTTTCCCCCTGTGAAACATGACTGATTGTCAGTTCATCAACCATATCCTGACCAGTCTGGTTGATCCTGATTAAGCAAGTTTCCCTGCATCAACCACATCTCCTCTGCCAATTTTTCTTTATTGTGCTGTATTTCACGTTTAATCAATGAATGACTGAAAGGAACTCATTTACTTAATAAGACGACAGCGACGTGCTGTGACACACTGCTGATGGAAATAGCAAATGGTACAGGAGGAGAAAAAGATAGCAAAATAAGGCAAATCGACCATTTTTGGGGGAAATTTGAGGATAAGGTTTCAAGATTTTCAGTGAATATTATGTCACAATTATTCAAAATAATTTAAGTATCTATATTGGTATCTCTCTGCCAGGATCTGCCAGTGGTACCACTTTATAACACTGTGTTGACATAACCACAGAGATCAGGACTTGACAGGCTACCATGGAATAGTCATTATGTTTTGACTTACAGCTGCATGCTGGTAGTAAACAGGAAGATTGTGGCATTCGCAGGAACCCAATCTTTAGTAGAGGCTTTCCCCCCCGCCCCCCCGCATCGCATTGGGATAGCTGGTATGTTTGTTTCTGTCTGTGCCGGCTACAACACCTGCGGGCAGAGAGGCATTCTGATAAGAGTTACCACAGCAATCTGTGTCTCTTTAACTGCACACTGAATATTTGTACCAGGCTGTTCGAGGCCTCCAGGGACTCAAGTTTATGCTGGCTCCAGTTCCTTATGTCTGGATTCTCTTAACAGGATCATTCACATCAATCCCAAAGGTCCATGTCTGTTAGAGTGAAGAAGGGTATTTTAAAGAGAAGTGGGTGAGACTGAGAGAATGCTTGGATTGTGTGTAGAACCACATAGAGAGTCAGGCTCAAGTCAGCCCACAGTCAGTAAAATAGTCAACAACTGTTTTCCCACCACGTGGTGTATATTTAAATAAAAATATAGATATCCTCTTTCTTTTACCACACTAACGACACCACTACATTCAATTGTATGTTACAGGTTCAGTGCTACGACCCAGAGACCAACACTTGGTTGCTACGGGCCAACATCCCCATCGCCAAGCGCTGCATTACGGCGGTGTCCTTCAGCAACATGATCTACGTGTGCGGTGGTCTCACCAAGTCTTTGTTCTGCTATGACCCCGCAGAGGACTACTGGATTCATGTGGTCCACACCTTCAACAAACAGGTAATACATAAAACGCACATTCATCAAAGCACTCGAGAAAGCAAACCGTAGGACTTCTGCTGCAACAATCCTGGGTTTGCGTGCCACATCCAATATCTGTCTCTCTCTGTTACCCTGCAGGAGAGCTGTGGCATGTCGGTGTGCAACGGTAAGATCTTCATCCTGGGCGGCAGAGGGGAAAACGGAGAAGCATCCGACTCCATCATTTGTTACGACCCATCGACGGGCATCATCACAGGAGTGGCTGCCATGCCGCGGCCAATCTCCTACCACGGCTGTGTAACCATCCACCGCTACAATGACAAGTACCACAAGTCCTGACTATAAACAAGTACACAGGCCACACACACTCTCAAAAGAGAGCACTTAAGAACTTTAACCCCTTTACCTAAACTCTTCACCTTCACTCCCCATGCACAGCACAAAGACAAATACAAACTTCTGTAGAACAGGCACATTACCTAGTTAGGTCCACAGTAACATGGAGCTTATTTATCTTTTCACAGCATCATGTAGCAGTTCTAATTGTGATGCTCTGAGCCCTTCTGTGGAAAAGCTCAGTGGCGGATAATGACAATGAGTTTTTTTGTAACGAGAGCTAAAGTGTCAGATCGACATAGCAGACATGCATTGCATTTGTAAGAACTGCACAGGGTTGGGAAGTTATTGATTATATACAACATAACTAGATAAAACTGATGATGATAATGGTCATCAATCTGATTGGGGATATTTGGTTTAAATTACCAACCAAAAATAAATATTTTATTGGTAATATTATGAGAGTTTTGATTGTCACTGAATTGTTTAACCTTAGGATCACTTAACTTTGTTTACATATTCTAAACGGAAGGTTAATAGATATATCCCATCTCGTGACTTAGGGGTTTTGTGGATGTTATACTAAAGTTGTAATACTAAATTAATTCTAAAAGTTTCCAATTCAAATTCCAATTCGAAGCAGGTATTCAGTTGTAAAGTAAACTTCCTCACTCTGTGCTTTTATTACTGTGCAAAGTAACCTCTGCCTGAGATCTCGCTCACTGGTGTTCAAAAATGATAATTTGATAATATTATTGAACAAAAATACCCTAAAAGAAAAACAAGCCCATACAAGAATGGACCAAAATAATATGTATCTTACTTTTGATGTACATACAGTACAATGGCGCAAAGTTCTAGTAAGGAACATAAAAAAGTATTTTCTTTGATACTTAAAATGGACCCAATAAAACTGTGGCAAACAGTCAGGCAGCTGTTCTCCCACAGTATCAGTGGTTATTATGCAATAAAATGTGTTTCACCCGTTGACCCATAAAGGGGTTAAAATAAGCCATGAAGAGCAGAGGCTCTGACAAAATATTGGAACGTAGCCATTGTTAGCTCATGCACTCTTATTTCCTTTTTCCTCACATCCCTCCGCTTATCACCTGGTTCCACTTCCAACGTGCGTTTCCCTTTCCCTTTCCCTAGCTGTGTCACCACATCACCTTTTCTGATCCACAGTGCTATCTCCTTTTGTAAAATGAATTTTACTCCATTATAATGATAATAATAATAATTATTATACTTATTAAATTACTTTTTATTTTTTCATTTTTTTAAGTTATACTTGTTTGTCTCTTTTTTTATAATTGAATGTTTATTGTATTATACATGGCTTCAGTGTGTCTTTTTCATATCAATGTAAGTACATGGGTGTACGGGGTTTATGGGTGTTTTTTGTAGACGTGAGAAGCCTTTGTAGATCAAACTCGAAGACGGCTCTGAATAAGTGGTGTGTTATGTACAGTATGTATGTTTGTGACTTTTACGACTTGGTCTGGGTGCATTGGAGCCACGCTGGTTTATCAAAGAGTTCTAGTGTAAGCCTTACACGACGGTCAACAGGACCTTTCACACTATTGTTGGCACCTCTCACCTGTGCACTTACATTTAAAGTAACTCTGGGTAACCATATATACCTCCAGGTGTGTATGAGAGTACGAGTGTTTACTGGTCAGCTGATGTGGGGAGTGTAGCAGTGCTATACCTCACACAGTGTTAAGAAGTGTTCTGAATGACAAGGATTTTAGATGATGTGGCTCATGGCCAGTAAAAGTCACGTGTTATCACAATCGGTGTTGATAGACTAGAGATATTGCTGTGAATATAACTTTAATGTGTTTGTGTTTTCTTTGTTAACTTAAATGTATTTCTTACTTGGTTGCAAATCGTGTTTTTATGTTACAGAGAGCCCTAATTGTGCACTTTGACAGAATCCTGTTAAATGTAGAATTATATGACAATGATTTTCTTTTCTTTTTTTTACTGTATCGGTTTACTGATCTTTGCTATCATGTGAGCTATGGAAGAGACAGTGAAAGGGCCTGTCAGCTCCTCCTGTTGGCCGCTTCCTGCCATGGCTCTGAATGAAACAACATAAAACAGCAAGGTTCTGTTTGTCATGACTGGCCAATGACAAGTCATCCTCCAGGTATTTTCTTAGGAGGTTGAGCACAGTTTTAGGTCTTAAGTACAAGCTCAAAAGAAAACATCCTTAGGCCCATCCGCACTCCACTACCAAGTAACATACTTTGGTAAGAAGGCCAACAAGAGGAGGCTGCAAAAGAGTGAGTGAGAGAGAGAGAGAGAGAGAGAGAGAGATTTAGTGTGTGGGCGTCTGTGATTTCATTGGGTATTTAAACATTGTCTGCTTTTGTTGATTTATTGATTTTCATTATTAGCTGTAGCATCTTTCATACATTGTTTACTTTGCGATTTTTTTTTTTTTGTGGTGAATTGTGGGAATGTTTGTTGAGACAATGGCCTGCCTTCAGTTAAAACCTGAAGAGAGTTAGAAATTGATGGATGGATTTTTAATAGGAATGCCGACAAGCAAAAGCGGATTTTATTCAGTCCCAAAGTTGACTTGCGTTGAAAATTATCAATTGATAATATGATATGATATATGATAAATTGTAATCAAACATCAATGGTTAAATTGTTCTTGCATGCAAAGCGAGGGATGTTAAATGCTGCCCTATGTGCCTTGATAAAAGTGTGGGGAATCAATTGTATTGTTTTATAGAACCTTTTATTATTGAATGTATGATGTGATACTTAAACACCACTTTCTCCTTAGATGCTCTTTAACTGTGAGAAGGCTTTGTATTTTTGTTAACTGCAGTAATGTAACGTTGACTTGTATAAGAGAGACATCAATAAAGTTTTTCTTCCCATACCAACATTTGTGTCATCTCTCATCACGAAAACATGATGTAAGAATTATGTCATGATTTAAGAATGATGTCATCTAAAAATGTATTTCGAAGTTTGATAATATGTTCAGTCAGTATATATACAGTCCAGTACAATATTATGTTTACACACGGTATGTGTGTGCGGGTATACTGTATACATATTGTATTTGTATGTTCTTGTAGGCATTGTTTGTTTCAAACCAAGCTCTGAGTCTGGACTCAATGTGATTAAAATCAGAAGGTTGGGATGAGAAGCAGCTGTTATTACTGGATGGGATGGATGACCAAACAATTACCCTAACCCATGAAAATGTGGAAGATGGTACAGAAGTAAGTATACTAAATGATTGAACCCGCGTCTGTTGTCTCCACAAACTGAACCACAATAGAGACACCACTGATTCCTATTTAACAATCAACAACCTAAAATACTATATGCGGTCTTATTCAATGTCCTGCAATATGCTCCATATGGCTGATGAGTCTTTTTTTTCATCAAGGAATGAATCAATCATGTTGATGTTACAATGAGCCATTGTGTTGAACAAGGAAACCGTATATAAAACCAGACACACTACTTCAAGACAGAATTGAGCAACTTGTGCTGCAATAAACATTTATGATGGCTTTTTTTGTATTTACTTAATATTATGGTTTTGTTGCATTAAAAACCACACATATTTCTCACAGATTCTAAAGGGCGCATGTCACTGTGTTCTCACCAAACAATGTAGTGAGAATTGCAGGTATATACGCCACATACTACTCACATTGCAGGAAAACAGTATATTTCAAAGTTGAGAGCATACATTGATCTTCATTTGGGTGCTGGCAGCAAACTGTCACCCCTCTCCCACATTCATGTTAAAAGCCTCAGGCAGTAATATTGTATTGAATCAAGTACTGTGGTAGCCTACCGTGGGATGCTTTATTATTCTGGATTTAAGTTTAAAAAAAAAGATTCAACAGACTTACTTTTGAGAATTATAGTTCTCCATAATGATATGTAGAAACTGAAAGCGGAAACTATGTGGCGCCTGTAAAGTGTCTCTTGGCAAATTAACTCAAGTTGAGCATGGGCTGTTGTTTGAGCAAAAACCCAATAGGCTTACATTAAAAAGAAAACCAAACAAAAAGTAGGCTATGCTTATTGCTTCACTTAGATACATATGAGTACATTGAGAGGTTTATACATTGCAAAGGTAGGCTAATTGTTAGAAATACTTTTGGAAATATGGCAGATATGCACAACTGTATAAATTAGGCTATATAACACATTTAGCTTGTATTTCTTTTTGCAAAAATAAAACGTGTGAAAATGTTGCCTTATTAACAGCATAATAAAATGGTTTGCTTTAGATAATGTAGACTTTATTGAGGCAAGGATAGTAGATGACATGTCAGGTTAGGTTAATAGCTGCAATACCTATAAGTCTGTAGGCACAGAACACTTGCTTAAAAAATATGTAGGCCTACACTAAAATAAATCACTGCAGGTGTGTAGTCCTAACCCTGACAAGCTCATTCGATTTCAGGATTCCATTGAACATCCTCAAGAGTTCTTGTGTAGTTGTATTGTTACAGTTATGTCATCATTATACACCATGATGCAGGTTGAATGAGGGGAAGTTTTATCGAGCCTATATTTATCATCAGATAAGTTCTGTAATGTGGTTGGATAACATGCCATTCATATCTGGCAGGCAACGCTAGGTTAAATACTTTAAAATATCTCTTTTTTCATCTCAACCAACTTCCTTTTTCCAGTGAACAAAAAGACCAAAACGATCACAATGCATTCTGAGTGCTCCATGGCTCCTATGGGTGTTCCCGTCTCGAGTAGGCTACCATCACCATCATTTTGTGGAATAGCGGTCCCTGGTGGCTGTGTTGCTAAAGTGCACGGCTAACTCCCCCACTGTTTAGCTTACTTGTCCATCTCGAGATTTAGCAATTTACTAAACACAAGTGTGTGAGCTGAATATAGCGTAACCCAAAGGACATGTTCTCACTGACTTAAAACACACGCCTCGCAAAGAAACGGTGCTCGGCAGCGCAGGGCACTCCAGTAAGTTTGCGATTCACACAATTAAATCGGTGTCTACAAACGTGTGCTAACGTTAGCTGCATAGCAAACAAGGATAGCTGTTGCTAACATTAAAGAGCTGCCGGCTGCACGAGCGACATGCACGGGGCTCCTAACAGAGGTCGCTAGACTCATCCGGAGGCGTAGTATTGATCGTTTTCGTGTTAAATGAAGGGTTTTATTTTTCTCGAATAATGTGCCAACAATTCTTAAATAAGAGAAGTTCAGCTAACCGGTGAGCTAGTCCGTGCTAAAGTTAGCTCTGGGCATTAGCTGTTAGTGGCAGCCTCTTTGCTAGCCGGCTAATTCGATGCTAATAACATCACAACTGGGCATGGATGTGACCAGCCAACGTTAGCTGTTTGGAAAGGCACTTTTCCCTAATATATTCTTCCTCACAGGCAGTCATGTCGGGAGTTAAAAGGAAAATAGAAGGCACTGATCCCGACTATGAGGACGTTTTGCTGGTCCAAAACAGTAAGAGAAACAAAGCGGCTGAACATGATGGTAAGTTCATCCCTGTGAACACTGAAACAGTGCACCTGCTTGACATGTTGTGACAGCTGACCGTTCTCAGGTGAGCCCATTGTTTTAATATATGTTCCTCCTGCTTTTGTCAGCCCGAGAAGCAACAGTGCAGAAGATTGAAACCATCATCAGGGAGCAGTTTTCTTTGGAGATGAAGAACAAAGAGCATGAGATAGATGTGATAAGTCAGGTATCTGGATGATTTTCTTCTTCTTTATTTGACTTGTTTTGTCTCAGTGAATGCAGAACATACAGCGTTTGATACACAGAGTAACTTACAGAAGTGTGTTGTATGTTCACAGTATAAAGAGGAGTGTTTTGTATTTGATTGTTTTCTCATTATTTTGCAGCGACTCAATGAAGCCAGGAGGATGATGGATAAGCTAAGGGCATGCATTGTGGCTAACTACTACGCCAATGCTGGAATAACTAAGCTCCCAGAGGTAAATGCCTGTGTGTTCATTCATACCCTGACAGGTATATCAGCTGCTCCTAAGGCAGTCCTTAAGTACTGTGGCATCAACAACCACCACCATTTCCTCTTGTGTTTTAGCATGCTACTAAGAGCGACCCTGCCGTGCTGAACCATCCAGCCATCCGTCGGTTCCTGGAGTCCCCGTCCCGTTCCTCGTCCCCTCTCAACCAGGGCTCTGACACTCCTTCTCTGGTTCACTCTGAGTCTGAGACCCTCTCACAGCCAGGGGAGGGAGCCGAGCGGGATGGAGAGGGAGAGGGAGTGTGGAGGGAGGACAGCAGCAGGCAGGAGCGCAGACCTGGACGCAATACTGGCCAGGTGAGTTCAACTGACAAAGATGACAGGGTTATTGATTGCTTTAAAATGCATGTGAGGCAAGGATCAGCATTCATCTTGCCTCGTTTAATCTTTAATCATGCGTGTTATGTTCTCCGATTATTGTTATAGGACACATTTGGTGTGCCATTGTCTATTGGAGCAGAGCAGAGGGTTACCTACCACACTACCGGAAACGAGGCCTCTAGACTCTATGCAAAGAAGACAATCGTTGTGGGGAATGTGTCCAAGTACGTAACCAAACTCAGCAAACGTTTCACTCACTGACTCAATCTTCCTTCTATTCTGACTCAGTGTGTCGTTGAGCAGGTCTTTCCAATCTGAAGGGTAGGAGCCTGTCAGACAGTCATCTGACTGTATAAACATCACATTTGTTGGGGTAACCGATTCTGGAGATAGTTTTTTTGACAAATCACTCTTTTGTAAAAATCAGTGAATATCTCTGCTAGCTGTCCGTACTATGTGTGCGGTGAAAAAAAACAAACAAGTGTTAATAAACAGCCTAGGCTCTGTAAGCTGGTATGTAAACATTCTCCAGAATCACTTACCCCACCTTTTAACTATTGATACGTTTCAGATAACAAATAAATGTTTCTTTATTTGACTGGGTCAATACTAAATAAACACAACCAGCTCTCAAAAAAAACTTGGACATGGCATTGTCTGTATCAATATTCAAAAGGCACATTTGTTTAGAACACAAAGGTCAAAGGTGCTATTGGTCATATACATTGAAAACAGTATAAGTAAATAACATATAACAGAAACAAAACAGGCATGGGTCTCCCTAAATAGTTGGGTCTCATTTTCTGTGTTTCAGTCGTTCAGTTGAATCTTTACATGACTGTGCACCGAAGAGCTGAGTCGAATTTCAGTTGTGCTACAAGCCCATACATGATGCAGTTTGAAAATGTTATGTTTTTACTTTATCTATTTCCCACTGGGCGTAATTGGATACAGATAACAGAAAACAGTTAATACAGAGCACGTGTTAATTCTAGGAAACCTGATTGACAAGGCCCATGTATCTCGTGAGCGCTAAATGTCTGTGAGCGCTTAAAGGGGTAGTCACTTAGCAAACACGTGCTACAATGCATAGTTCTTAATAATAATAAAAGCTTGAACCTGACATGAAATTCTTACACAGTGACTGAAAGATAAATAGGGTTGGCTGAGTTAAAGTTGACACAAACTGTCCTCAAATGTTGTCCTTTAAATGCATTTCATGCACTCAGATTGTTAAACTTTGTTGTTTGCACAAAATATGCATGCATGGCTTATTTTTAATAATCTGTCTGTTTTTAAATTGAACATCTGTCCCTGACCCATGCAACTGGTCATCCCTTAATCCTCTATTCTTACCTGATTTTGCTCAAGATAGGTTCTCCTGAATTACAGAAGAAAAACTACAGATTCCTTTACAGTCTTACCTGCCCACCTGCATATCACACATGTCCTTGTAAAGTGTTTAACTCCATTTAGACTGATCGCTATATATTATCCCTTACGTTCACTGCTGCAAATTCTTTATTCCCTCTTGCTGTTTTCCCCCTTTGTCTCCCAATCTCAGGTACATTCCCCCCGATACGAGGGAAGAAAATGACCAATCTACCCACAAGTGGATGGTATACGTCAGGGGCTCCAGGAGGGAACCCAGCATCAACCACTTTGTGAAGAAAGTCTGGTTCTTCTTGCATCCTAGCTACAAACCTAACGACCTAGTGGAAATCAGGTTTGTGCAAGTTTGTTTTCGACAGACAAGGTGTGTGTGTGTGTGTGAACACTCCTCAGTCATGCACACTTTTTCTGTTAAAGGCAGGGCTCCTCGTGTGTTATAAAAATAAGCACTTAGGTGCTGTTTTATATGTTTACCTCATGGACAAACTTGTTCCAATAAGCTTTTCTCTCACTGTGTCCTATTTCCCATAGACGCAATGTTTACTTCTAACCTTTATTATTATATCAGATCACTAGTTTGCCCCACCTCTTTCCCTGCACCACTTTCTTTCTCTTTTTTTTTTTATTTAATTTTTTTTATACAGGGACAGCACACAATTTTTAAAACAATTGCACCAGAGTTAGCAAGCAGCTAATTTGCATCTGTTGTCGCTGGGCAGGCAGATATAACGATACAGAATAAATTCATTACAACAATATTACCCAATCCCTATAAAACTATATAATGTAAATCAATGCATATGTCAATAAAAACATGCATATTATTAGTGAACTGCAATGCAAATAGTCCGACAACACACTATACTCCCTGTAAATATCTGCCTTTTATCTAATCTACTTTTTCCTACATCAGCTCCAGCAATCATTTGTGTTGGCACGTTTGTTAAGACTTCAGCCAAGACTTGAGGCTGGTTTTAAATGTCCCTACTGCCTTCTTTTTACCTGCTAAACTGAAGGAAGTAAAAACTATTTTGGATAATAGCCCCAGGCTGAGACTGTCTTCATCATCAGCAGACACTTAATTCAGGACAACTGACAGACTGCTGATATTCACCTTGTGTAACACAGACTCAGCAGTAAACAGACCTTTATGAAACGCCTAAATATTGCCCCCTTGTGGATATTTGATGATTCAGCTCACTCATCTGGTCCCTGTCAAACATAGTTGAAAGTACAAAAAAAAAGTATTTGTCTCTCTGAGTGACACTTACCCCAGCTAACTTTAGCCGTTGGCTGGTTGTCATGCAAAACATTTTTTGTTATTCATTATCCAGATTGTACACAAGCACATAATTAGGAGGGGTCTGTGATGTCATTTAGTACACAATGATTCAGATTTACAAGTCAACATCAACGTGACTAATAGTGGGCACACCTACTTAACTCAAACACACGGTGTAGTCAGTCAGACTACACCGTGTTGTTATTTTTTGCCTTATAGCCTAAAGCACCAGTGTGTTGATTGGAGTCTCACAGCCTCAGGGTCTGTGGTTAAGATGTCTCATTTAAGTTTTTATCCTTAAAAGGTGGCAAAGGATTTATGTTGCCAATGGCTTCTTCTGAATAAATTAAACTTTCATCAGTCAACAATCCTTCTCCTGAGCTGTTAGCCCCCTGGCTGTTTCAGCTGACAGGGCGCTCACACTGCTGTAGCAGCAGCTAGTAAGCTCCCTCTGACTGACGCAAGTATTCATTCCCGTTGAACCCCACACAGGCCCGGGGCTTTTAAACTTACTCTTGACACTGCCTGAATATAGATAAAAGGATGATTAGAAGTTAGAAAAAAACTAAAATGCAGCACTCATGTAGTGTGGGTGTAGGCTTCTTTAAAATAAGTATTATTGAAGTGGGGTTGTATGAGGTACTTATGCCTTCTTCCGGGCAAAGCAGCATTTCACAGTGAGAAATCGCCAGTATGAGCGGGTGAGCCAGCCTGCAGAAAATCTCTGTGGTTTGACGGCTAAAATGATAACCAAGGATATCCTGCCCGATAGCGTTGTCAATGGGAACAGCTTCTGCGTTCGGATTGCATTTCATGAGCCTGTATACTCGTTGCCATGTTGCCAAACCGACTAGAGAAAATGTAGTCTACAGTGAGCCTCCTTCCTCCGTTAGTTTCTGTCTACAGCCGAAACATTCCCCATATCCAGCGACGCATGTACAGCGTTTAAATAAAGCCTCTCATTTCTACGGTCATTAGGACTTTGATGATTTGTTAATTCCTACATTTAGTGTACAATTGAGCGGATATTTATTTTTTAAGCAAGCATTTTATATATCCGGTGAAAATAAGTTTTTCTGCTGGCCCTGTCTGCAACAGTTCAAGAATGACCTCTGCTACACCGACCTCTCCCCCAAACTCTTTATAATGACTCGGCTGATTGTCATCTCCATAAGGCAACAGACCATCTATGCAAAAGTACCACTTCAATAATACAGAGCTATCCTTTTAATATGTTTGCACAAACATATGCCCTTGTAAATGCAGGCACTGAGATCCGTTTCTGTTGGGGCAATACATGCAAACATCAAGCTTCAAAGGGGGAGAAGTTGAGAGCCCTTCAAGTCATTGATTTTAAGACATTTTAGTTCAATGTGTGAGCCAGAAACCAGGGTAATGGCTTAGTAATTAAAAAAAAAATCATTGTGATGCATCCTCAATGTGTTTGAACCCCTCGGATTAGTATTTTGACGACGTTTCATGGGTCTTTTTGAATGTGTCTGTTCTCAGCGAGCCTCCTTTTCATTTAACACGTCGCGGCTGGGGTGAGTTTCCTGTGAGGATTCAGATCCACTTCAAAGACACTCTGAACAAACGTATCGACATCATCCACCAGCTAAAGGTCAGACCAGATTCTGGACCCAATCATCACTCAGCTTGTTTTCCTCTTTAAGACTGTGTCACATCATTTTATAACTTGCACTCTTAACTGAGCCTGTCATAGACTCAATGTATTTGTGATGACTTCTGTAATGGCACTGGTAAATAGTAAAATAGAAACTAATAAACATTTGTTGTCCCTTATAAGCTGCCTACTTAACTTGCGTTGAGACTTTACCATACTTTTACACAATATAAGATTCATAGGATAGGATCACAAAGGATATTTGTTGTGTGAGAAAAGATTTGACACATATATAAAATGTAATATTTAAAGCAAAATAAAATAAATAGTGTAGAGACTTAAACACAGTTAGTAGCTTCATTGCTGGAGGCATACTGTATATTACACCTAGATGATAAAGTCTTGAGATGTAATTTCAGTTAGTGAGCCATTATGATGTATGAGCAAGCATCTATAATTCATTGGACATCCCAGCCATGAATAGTGATTACCGTAGTTTTCGGACTATAAGCCGCAACTTTTTCCCCATTTTTCGACCCTGTTATTACACAGTACAGTATATGTTCTGTTTAAAAAAAAATATATATATTTTGATGCAAGTGCAATAAACTGAGCGTTGTGTCAAACATCAACTGCAAATAACTGCCACCTCCGTACCACCGCAGCGCAGCCTGTGTTCTCCACAGCACCGCGGAGCTGAACACGGTCTCTCCATTCTCCAGAACATTTTCAGGAATATATAACTGTCCAATTATTTCAAAGCAGATGGTAAAGTTACGTTTATAAAAAGGGGAGATGACACCTGTTACTCTCAGTTAGTAATGAGTAGACTCCAGGTGAGCATGCAAGGTGCTCTCCGCTTGGAAAGAAAAGAAGAAGCAAGGCTTACTTCAGGCACATTCGCTCCGAGCCAACAACAGTTAAGAAGCCTTCAATAGGGAATATGGGGATAAGATTCAAAAACCGACCGGTGTAAAGTTCCGTTAATGAGGAATTAGTCGCGGTAATTATTCACGGACACGGAGTGAGCATTACGCGGTTGGATATAGGCCTACAACTATCTGCTTTGGTGAGTTATTTATATGCATTTAAATTGTAGGACAATCATTTTATATTATCTGCTGCCCTTCTTATTTTAAATGGTGACTTATAGTGGCTATTTGTTTTTGTTACAACTACAGCCCATGCTTTTTTTCTCCCCATCGCAGACCTACTCGATCGGTTTAAATTGTGGACCGTCTATATAATTACTTTCAGTGAGGAAAATGTGTTTTAAACTTGTGGAAAAAAATCCTTAATATCATATGGCAACTGTGACTGTTTGACATAAGCATTGAGCGCTTTATTGCGGTCAACCGTTGTTCTGTAGACAGATGCGTTGCGTTCTAAAAATAGAAAAAAGTTTTAACGAGGAATCGATTGATCCTTGAGGAATGCAAGCGATCAAACGAGTAGCGAAAACACTCGTGCCCATCCCTAGTAGCTACTATTGCACTAAATGGTAACACTTACGTACGTTATGCAAATATGCAACTTGTTTGTTGAAATGTTAATAAATGGGAGCTTCCTCAAGCAGCCATCTCTTTCCCGACAATCCCCTCTGTGCACGATCTCTTACATATGGTAATTAAACATTATAACACCTGCGGCTTATAGTCCAGTGCGGCTTATAGTGCGGAAAATACGGTATAACTAAATTATCCAATTCACTCTACTTAATAACATAAGCTCTGAAAAAGTCTTTATTTTGACCTCTTTTCTTTTCCTACAGTTGGACAGAACATACACTGGGTTGCAGACACTTGGGGCAGAAACTGTAAGATATAAAAACTTTTCTCTGTTTCCTGCAACTGCCCCCCTCCCCCCAAGAGCCTTAACCTGACAATGAGCTATATTTGTTCCAGGTTGTTGACGTGGAGCTCCATAGGAATTCTCTTGGGGAGGATTACATCCCTCAGCCTTCTTCCTCCAAGGTGACTCACAGAGAAGCCAGCCCCACATTGACCGCCCCCCCGGCCCAAAGTTATGGACGCTCCCCTTCTCCCATCTCACATGATGCCAATGTAGACAAAGGTACACACACAAAAAAAAACATTTATTCTTTTTAAAAATTTGATCAGTTTAACCTTTTACTATTTTCTTACCCCAAATCAGCTTGGGTTGCGGTGTCGCCACAGTGTTTGTTGAATTAAAAGCCATGTGTAGCTGATACAGTCTATTTTTACATCTTGAACTTTGTCTCAGAATGTGTATTTTATCTCCCAGATGAGGTTGAAAGGGAGAACACATTAAAATAAATCCTCTCATTTACTTCTAGCCTTCATCAAAGCAGAGCCGGGGCGGTCTGCGGGTGGCCACAGCTCCAGCCTTATCGCTGGTGAACGCACGCCAACTCGAACCAAAGTCGGTGACAGGATCATTCTGGGTTCCCATGGCAGCTCTGCATTTCAGCCCATCACTGCGAGCTGCAAGATTGTCCCACAGGGGCAGCAGCCTCCCAGCCCCGCAGAGTCTCCCGGGAAATCCTTCCAACCAATCACCATGAGCTGTAAAATAGTTTCAGGTAAATGTCTCCACCCAGTGGCCACTTCAGGGTTCTTTAAGGAGTAGTTTCTTTTTTAATGCAGCCTTCTTCATAAATAAGACTCAACAACCTTTCACCAGATCATTTTCTCAACCAACCTACGAGAAATAATATCTTCATAATTTGCCCAAAGAAAGCTTTATTAGGGCTGAATTATAACAAGTCCCAATTTATTCATTTACTCAAAGCTTGTTATACAGCCGTGGAAAAAATGAAGACCAGTCTGGATTTTTCTTCAATCTTCATCCCTTCATTACTTCATGGAAATGCTCTTAATGACAATGTTTTTGTTGTGAATTTGGTAGAAATGTCAGTAGTTTATATAATAAAACCAAAATGTTCATTCTACTCAAACATATGCCTATAAATAGTAAAACAAGAGACACTGAACATTTGGAGTGGTCTCTTAATTTTTTCCACGGCTGTATGTAAATTGTTAATAACATCTTTAAGCAGAATCGTTCATCTAAAGGGTTGTGCACTGTTTTGCCTCCACAGGTTCTCCCATCTCCACCCCGAGCCACTCGCCTCTGCCTCGCACGCCCACCACCTCCACCCCTGTCCATACCAAGCACAGCGCTTCCTCGGTGCTCAACAACCCTTACATCATTGTTGACAAGCCAGGCCAGGTGATCGGCATGGCTTCCTCCTCGGCCGCCTCCACAGGTACACTGCTCCTACTCAGTGGTAAAGTGCCTCTGGAAAATCGGATATGGACCCAACGCTGTGTCTGAGCCGCCCACATAGAATATAAAAATGGCTGTGACGAATGTTCTCAATACCCTTTCGACTTTTTCTCTATTTCTCTCACTGTTTTTGGTGCTTCTCTTTTCCTTTCCTCGCCCTCCTCTACCCCCCTTTTACTTTCTTATCTTGCTCTTTGTAATCCCTTCCTTCATTTTTCTCTTTCTCTCTGTCCCTCTGTCTCTCTTATTTGTCCCCATTTTGCACTCATAAAGTGTGACGTGTGGTGAGCCAGCAGCATGGTAGCTGGATGAGAGGTTACCATGGTGACTGCGCTGCTGTGTTTCATTGCCAGATTAGGAGAATGTAAAACTAGCTTTGCCATATTATCTTAAAAGATGATAGTTGGCTTTAAGATGAAGCACTTGTGCACTTCATGTGTGCTTGTTTTCACGTGTCTTCATATGTGTTGATTTTCTTCCTCGCATCAGTTCATATTCTACTTAGGGGATCTTTCAACTACATTGCACACTCTCTCAGCCACACGCTGCTTGGCTCTGTGTGTGAATGCAGCAGCCAAAGCTTGGCATTAGTACCCACTCTGAGTAACCCTGGTTGAAACCTGTCACCCCACGCACACTTTGGCCTTTGATGTCTGTAGAAAAGTGAAAAGAAGAAACTGCATCGCGACATCACCAGTACAGTCATCCCCATCTGTGACTTATCGTGTGTGTGTTTGTGTTTGTGTGTAAATGACTCCACAGGAAGCCCTTCAGCCAAACAGTCTGCTGCTCAAGGCACTCGCTCACCTGCCCCCAAAGTTCACACCGGCACCTTCCTTTCCTCTGGGATGAAGGTGAGTGTCAATCTTTTTTAAATATGGATTGTTATGAACTAAATCATCTCCTTTCACTGATCAGTTCCCACCAATGTGTAAAAAAAAAGTCTGTCCTCCTGTAGTATCTGTATCTTTAACCAAGTAGGGTGATATTAATAGACAACCAGGGCGCTATCTTCAGCAGACGTGAAGACCTTGGCAAGCTATTTTAAATAGGACATCACTGTAGAGATAGGAGGGGCTGCTGGGAGCTTTGCAGAGAACATTGCATGGTTCTGTTTCACTTGGTTTGCACTGGTGTACAATTCCTTCACTCCCACATGCTCATCATCCCATCACCTAATACAAAGGAAGGAAATATGACTTCACTCCAAATGTCTACTTCATCACACTGGTACTCTCCTCGGCTCAGATTCTCCACTTGTGTCAGTTGTCGACTGCCGGTTTCTTCAGTAGTAGTGAAGGCCAGGGCATATTGGGACATACAGGGAATTCAAAAAGCATATGCTTGATGAATAAATGATGACGCAGATTTTTCAAATCTGTCTTAAGCAACACATCTCTCCCTGCAATGTCTGATAAAAAAAAAGAAAAGAAAAGGGGGGAACCTAATGAAGAAATGATCTTATTAAATCACTAAATGATGAGTTTTTAATTGAAGAGTAACATTTACACTACTTCAAAACAGCTGCAATATTTACAACCTGTTGTGGTTTCTAGGTAGTGTGGCGTTCCTGTTTACAATCCTTCTCTCCATGTGCCCTCACTTCCTGTGCAGGTTATTATCAAGCAGGAGCCTGGGGAAGTCTCAACACAGCAGCAGCAGATGGTTTCTACAGTAACCAGCCATCAGCATCCTGCCACGATGGCAGCACACCAGTTTGTCGCAGTGAAGGGAGGTCACATGATCTCCATGTCGGCCCAGAAACAAGCAGGAGGGTCCACAGGGGCCACAACTAGCAAGGTCAAGCTCTTTCGTATTCCCACACACCTGTACAAAGTAGCACATTGATCCTTCACAGATAATAAAAAAAACTTGATAAACTTGTGCTGTCAAAAGTAATAGTCTTTCAAAACTACATTTGTCATGTCTCTCATTTCTAGATGTTAGGCATTCCCGTTAGCTCAACGCTTCAGTCTGCAGTCAAACAGGTGGCCATCAGCAGTGGACAGATTCTGGTGTCCAAAGGCAACCCCTCTGTCTCCAAGGTGATGGGTGGAAAGCAGGTGTTGGCTCAGGGAGTTGCTAAAGCCATCGTCGGTGGAGCCAGTGGCCTCTCCGGTCAGCAAGCTGCTGCCAAGGCTGCTGGTGGTTCAAGTGGCAAGACTGGAGGTCAGAGTTCACATACACACATACTAGTGCTGCACTGGTTCATGTGATTCTAAAGCAGCACAAGTATTTGTTCAACTATTACAATAACTATTTTTAATTCCATTACAAAATAATCAACTCGTGCACAATTTAGAAAGTATGTGAAAGTCATTATTAATTATTTTATAAAATAATTTATCAGTTTTGTTTTAGCAGTCCTATTTCTGAAGGGGCTGACTAATTGTGTTTTTCTTTCTTTGAATGTTTCTATCTTAGTGATGGCTACTCTGCAGTTGCCAGCAAACAATCTGGCCAATCTGGCTAATTTGCCTCCTGGCACCAAGCTCTACCTGACCACCAACAGTAAGAACCCCTCAGGGAAGGGAAAGCTGCTTCTCATCCCACAGGGAGCTATCCTCAGAGCCTCGAGTGCAAGTAAGACACGCTACATCCTAATATCAACTTTTTTTAAATGCAGACAAAACATTTTGTCATGCCCCCCCCTCCCTTTTTTATAAGGGATTTTAGGAGCTTGCTTTTGGAATGATTTGAAAGCAATGGAAGATAATACATGAGTGTGTAGGTGACTCACAGTATCTAAGGTTAGTGACATGGCCAAATGAATTCCGCCCTGACATTTTCTTTAGTGCCTCCAGTTGTGGACTGCTGTATTAAACGTGTTATTGCTCCTGGCTTATCATAAAGTTTGTGAAAATTTTTTTTTGCTTAACTACCTTCCAAATAGTGAGTCAGTTATGGCCATTTCTTTCTTTCACCAGTTTATTTAATGTGCGTGTCAGATTACAATGAGATTAAAGGGATTTATCCCACATTTGATCTGCAATACAAATTGCATTCAGAATCTTTTTTTTTTCTTTCTTTCTTTTTCCAAATAACACTAATTGATAAACGGAAGATGAGCTGTAATTTGAGCTAAAGAATAATAGGATTGTTTATCCGATTTGATACTGATGTGTCTGTGTATGTGGCTGTCTGTAATTTAGGTCAGCAGTCCCAGAGCAGCTCGTCGGCAGGCGCCGGGGGCTCTCAGAACTCCAACTCCAACTCCTCCTCTTCCTCATCCAGCAGTCTGCCTTCTAATCTCTCTTATACGTCCTATATCCTTAAACAGACCCCACAGGTGGGTAGAAACACATTCAACTTATAATTCAAACCTTACAGACATACGTATATACTCTATATAAAATCTCTCCTTGATGTATTTTGAGCAGTCTTTGAAGTGCTTCATCAAAGTCTAAGTGTGCTTTCACATTATTCATTCAATAACAATTCAATCACCACATTTACCAAAGATAGTGATTGTAGGTTTTATTCCCTATGCAGCATGACAAGACTTTCATGCAGTCTGCACATTTTATTTCTTTATTCGTGATTTCTGTATTCCAGTAGCGAGGTTTTGCCTGATGTGTTCTTAATTAGTCACATTCATTATAGCAGCATTGATCCCTAAGGCAGCTTTAGAACAGTGCTGCCTGTGCATTAAGCCAACAGAATATAATGAGGTCCTCTCCAGAGGTTTCCACCTACCGTACTTTCCGTACTATATGCCGCACTGGACAATAAGCCGCAGGTGTTATAATGTTTAATTACCATATGTAAAAGTTCGTGCACAGAGGGGATTGTCGGGAAAGAGATGGCTGCTTGAGGAAGCTCCCACATTTCAACAAACAAGTTGCATATTTGCATAACGTACGTAAGTGTTACCATTTTGTGCAATAGTAGCTATTAGGGATGGGCACGAGTGTTTTCGCTACTGGTGTGATCGCTTGCATTCCTCGAGGATCAATCGATTCCTCGTTAAACTTTTTTCTATTTTTAGAACGCAAGGCATATCTACAGAACGGTTGACCGCAATAAAGCGCTCAATGCTTATGTCAAACAGTCACAGTTGCCATATGATATTAAGGATTTATTTTCCACAAGTTTAAAACACATTTTCCTAACTGAAAGTAATTAAATAAGCGGGCCACAATTTAAACCTATCGAGTAGGTCTGCAGTGGAGAGAGAAAAAAGAGAGAAAAAAAGCATGGGCTGTAGTTGGCTAACATTCAAAATAGACATTTAAAATAAGAAGGGCAGCAAATACAATAAAATTATTGTCCTACAATTTAAACACATAGATAGGCTAAATAACTCACCAAAGCAGTAGAAGTAGTAGGCTAGTATATCCAACCGCGTAATGCTCACTCCTGTCCGTGACTAATTACCGCAACTAATTCCTCGTTAACGGAACGTTACACCGTCGGCTTTTGAATCTCAATCCTATATTCCATAATAAAGGCTTCTTAAATGTCGTTTGCTCGAATGTGCCCGAAGTCAGCCTGGCTTCTTCACGTGACTTTCCAAGTTTTCCAGCACCGCATTCAGCTCCGCGGTGCTGTGGAGACCACACACTGGCTGCGCTGCACGGAGGTGGCAGTTATTTGCGGTTTCTGTTTGACACAATTCCGCTTAGTTTATTTAACTTGGATCAAAATATTTAATTTTGTTAAACTTTATATCCGTTTTGTGCCGTTTTGTACACGTATATAACATTTTAAAATAGGGGCGGCCCGCCGGCCGGCCTAAAGGCTACAAACACTAAAAAAAACAAAAAACGATTTTCCTCATCCACCAATCGAGATCATTTGAAACGAGGAGTACTCGAGTACTCGATTACTAACGCCCATCCCCAGTAGCAACAGAATATATACTGTGCTGTGTAATAACAGGGTCGAAAAACGGGGAAAAAGTCGCGGCTTGTAGGCCGAAAAGTACGGTATATTTAAAGTAAGGATCTGGGGTCTTTCCACTTAAATGATCATTCTTGAAGGTTAAGAGTGTTTTTTATCTTTTACAAATGTTCTTAAATATTTTGTGTTTGCTCCCTAAACAGCTAAAGTAGTCTACACACACACACACTCACACAGGCTGATGAATTTATATCAAAGAAGACTAATTGAAGTTTCCGTGAACTACTAGGATATATAAAAGATGAAACAGTTGATGTAATATAAACATTTACATAATTAGAATCATCTTACCTTACTTACACTTTATAAAAATGTTAATGTACTATACAGTTTAAAAAGATCAATCACTCGGTTTTTTTTAATGCTGTGTGGTTTACCTAGGTGAATTTAGGCCATTAAAATGCAATTGACTTTGAATTTAATCAGAGTAACATGTTGTAACACTAACCCTAGACCCTGCTTATCCATTCTATCCCAGGGCACATTTCTGGTTGGCCAGCCAGCGCATAGTTCAGGGAAGCAAGGAACTTCCAGTTCCGCAGGACATGCAGCATCGTCTCCATCGAGTGTTACCCAGCAGGCCATCCGGGTGACGGCAGGACAGAAGGCGGCTATCCTGGCTCAGGTCAGTAGTCGTAACAAGACATAGTGAAGTGCTTTACTGTATCATCTGAAATGTCAAATAGGTTTGTATCCTCTTAACTGTGTCACAAGCGCTGTCTGATATTAACCGCCTGGTTTGTCTTTGGGATGTTAATCACTGAGGGTTTCCCAGGACAATAACCAGTACAGTTTTTTGAGTAGCACTTGACTCAACCAGATTTACCAGCCGTGCAGGATTTAGCCGTCATTATATGAATGGGTTCTGTGAGTTCCGGCTGATGATGTGCTTTTTAGACCCATGCAAAAACGATGGTTTAACATTCCTTAAAGATCTCATCCTTGGAGTGTTTGCTGAAGAAAAAACAAAAACAAAAGTGTGGGTTTGTCAAAGTCTGCAAAGAAAATTCACTTTTGGTTACTATTGATTTACTATGCTAATTAATTTTCGGTCACTCCATTCGCCAGTTTTAAGTATGTTAATATAGACTGTTGTAATGGATTTTTAGTGGAGGTTTGCTCTTAGTTTCTGATCCTCAGTTCAACGTTGTGAATGCTATGATTGACAGGTGGTGGGCGGCTCCCAAGGGGCACAGGTGAAGTTGTCTGACGGCTCTGTTAAGACAGTAACAGCAGCGGCAGCAGGCCACTTGTCAAAGCCGGGCACGACTACATTGAGGATGACAGGCGGAGTCATCACTGCTGCTAGCTCCACCCCAGGCTCTGTCAGCGCTGCAGCAGCAGGCAGCCAACAACAGGCCAGTTTCACAGTACTGATATTTTTTCAGTTTTATACTGCCTGTCAGCTGTTCCTTTTTTGAAAATCAATTCAAACTAAACAGCAGTTTCATTAATAATGGATTTAAAGTACCCTAATTCCTTGTGTGCATTTTATTTTTCCCATTTTTGTATAGTGAACTAGTTCAATTTCTACCAAATCAAATATCTATTTGCTAATATACAAATGATTTGTTTGAAGGTTTTCTGAGATTTTTTTTTCAAATCAGATACTTTTTCATAAGGAATAATCCCACTAGATGGATTTTATTTTTTTCCCACACTTCTGTTGTATGTTGTTGTGATTTGCCTCTGCAGTATACTACAGAAGGGTTTCAATGTGACTGCAGTAGCAAGGGAAGTGTTGTTTTTGTCAGAGTGAGCAGAAAATGAAGATGGTGTGTGAAGAGCCCCATGCAGTTCATCAGCAGTGATGTTGGTTTGGGTGATTACTGCTTCCAGTCAGTGGCCAGGCCTCATTAACTAGGGAAATTGAAACACACAAAAGGACTTCCTTGAGGCTCCAACACGCAAAAACAAATGTGTATTTCTTATGTAACAGAAAAACTCTCCAGCAATCAAAATATTGTTGTGAACACAAATACGGATTACATCACCGGTTTTCCTGTTTTGGAAAAACTGCCCTTTCAGGACTTTTAATTGAATTTCGAGGACTCTTCATGAGAAAAACTAACTCTTTTGTCTTTGAGAATTCCATAAAACCACTGACCTGCTCAGCATATCTCACTCTGGGAGTTGCACGGCACTGAATACACAAACATGACCAGAGCAAAGAAAATAAATCAAAAGTCCTGTTTCACTATATTTAAATTACCTGCACTCTCTCTCTCCCTTCTAACCACCACTTTATTATGTGATAAGGATTTGTCACATACCGGTAAATAATTATCACATCTCTATAGGTGGAAAATTCTCATCCAAAAAAATTTGATTTTTAATTAATTTTTCTAATTAATTCATAAAATAGGTCACTTTATGTTGCCCATGATGTATCTTGGAAATATGTTTTACACACTTCAGTTGCACACCAGAGCAATATCAAAAAGTATAGTATAGTACGAGTGCCTTTTTAGTCTTTGCTGTACTTTCCCTTAGTCAACCAATATACACATGGAAAGAGTGCAAAATAACCGTGTATCCTGACGGACAGATGTGTTTCTGTGTGTTCCGCGCAGGCTGCTGATGCTGGGAAGTCTGCGTCTCAGCACCAGTCGCTCCTGATGGCAGCCAACCAAGCAGCAGTAATCAGTGCAGCCAAGAGCGCCAGTGCTGCTGCTGCCGCTGCTGCTGCTGCAGGCAGCCTGTCCAAGACGGCGGGCGCCACCTTGGTCAAAGGTGCTGGCAACTCTGCCACAATGACAAAGAATGCTGTGGGCTCAACTGGAGCTGTAGTAACAGTTGCCAAAGGCATTACCAACATGCCCGTGGTCACCATGTCAAAGGGTACAGGGGTGGGGACTGTGGTGGGCATTCCCAAAAGCAGTGGCGCGTCATTGGTCACTGCAACTTCGTTAGTGGGTGGAGTGGTAGCAGGAGGAGGGAAGACAGGTGCTACTCTCTCAGGTATGCATAGAGAAAACCTCATGCTGCATTTATCACCTCATTTAAATGTGTGTTTAATTATATTATTTGAACCAATATGTTACATGTCCAGCCACAAACGGCTCATTTGAAATGCCCTGTATTTTGTCCAGGTATGCTGAAGATCCACTCTGCAGGTTCCAGCTCCCAGCAGACAGTCTTAACCATTCCTGCCAACCAGCTCAAGCAGCTGGGGGTCGGTTCTGGGACTGGAGGGCTGCAGACGTTGCTCATGCCTGTTGGGAAAGGTGTGTACGCCTCAGTCAGCCATTTTGAAAAATTGTTTATCTAGTGCACTCAAACATGCAATAGATTATTCTCTGTCTGTAGTAAGCCATTTTCCTCCCCTCTCATCTTCATCTTAGTTATGCCTATTTTTTTAATGGGCCATTGATCCATCCAGTGTTTGTGTGTACATGTGTTTTCTTCTGTGTGTAGTGGTGTCTAAAGGCCCAGTCTCCAGTACTCCTACCTCCTCCTCCTCCTCTACCCCTGCAGCAGCTCGAGCTGGAGCCTCCCCAAGTCCTGCCCGACAGGCGTCCCCCTCCCTTGCCCTGCCATTGGCACAAGGTGAGAGGGGTTCATACACACTCCACCGCCTCTCCTCTTTTTCATTCTTTTCCCCCCTTTATTCCCAACTTCCATTGTTTTTTCTATTCTGTCATAATATTTTTGTATTTGCAATACAATAGTGAGTTGGTGTACTGATATCGAAAGGAAACATATCTTATTTTACAGAGCAACAAATGTTTCCCCCTAAACTTTTAGTTTTGCTCGGATACAATGTTGCTCTTCTCAAATGCATAAGTGTTTAATACGCACAGCAAATAACGACATAGCTTAAACTACAGTTTAGCATAAACTAAACATAAACTAATAGCATACATTTTTAAAGAATAATTCTCTCACACTTGCTTTCTGCTGTCACTTTGTGCTGCCTCAGTGAAAACAGAACCAGGTGCTGGCACAGCTGTCACAGCTGGTCCGTCGCCCCCGGTGACCGCTCCTGTCCATGTGGTCTCTGCAGCTACCACGGTCAAGCAGGAGCAAGGGGCAGACAACGCTGCACACGACCTCATCAAGTGAGTGCGATAATAATGGGTCCCAAAGCTGCTTTAAACTATCGCACATTCTCGCAGGGTACATCATTTATTGTCTGTTAAGAGGAAAGATGCACATGCAGAACCAGATTTTTGCAAACAGACACCCACTCATCAGTGCAGTGTACAGTGTTGTTTTTTCACCACCAAACCTGAAAAATAGCGTAGCTTCATTAGTTGAAGCTATCACACCGGCATATTAAACACATCCTCCTCCAGGCAGCTAATTCACTGAATATGTTCTGGTAGCACACCTGACACTTGTGATTGCCTTCTCAGCACTGAGCACGTAGAGACCATGATGCAGCTGCTGACAGCTGTGGTGAAGAAGTTCCCTCTGATTGTGCCAGATAAGAGTGAGTGGACTTGCCTTCCATTTGGTTGGCATCAACACCAACTTTATATATTCATGCTGACTGAAAGCAACTACACTATGTTTATCAAGCTGTTTGTTTGTTTGTTTGTTTAGCTGAAGATTCCCATCCGTTCTGTGCCTCATCAACTGAACAGTATTATTCCTGGAGTATTGGCAAACGCAGAGCATCAGAGGTGACCTTTTGTTGTTGTTGTGTGTGTGTGTGTGTGTGTGTGTGTGTGCGTGTGATTATGAATTCTGTACACTATCTGTGCCTTTGGGTGAACCTCAGTCGATATGTTAATTGAGATATATACATTAGTTAGGGAAAAAAACTAATGCAAAAAATATTTTTGTTATTCATTAAATCACGCAAATTTGTGCAAATCATCAAGCAATTTTTCATGCAAAAATGCCAAAATGTCCTCAATCCAACATCAATTATGCGTAGTTGCTTGTTTTAATTTATATATGATAGTAAAATGGAATATCTTTGGGTTTTGGAGAGCTGGCCAACAAACTGACTGGGGAAATATTCAGCCTCCAATAATTAAAATAATCATTAAATGCAACTATTCCTTGGTTTAACATTAATAAGAGAAAACTGGGTACATTTTCTTTCTCAGAATTAGGTGTTTTATATTGAACGCATTTCACTGCCCTGCACGCAGAGCAATAAAGGTTTAATTTAACCTTGTTAAAATCCCAGAGTGACAGCACCCATTAACAGTTACTCCCCAGGTTCCAGGATGAGGGCATCTGTAATGTCCGTGACTCAGCGAGCTTTCTGCTTGCCTTGTGTCTCCCTATCTTTCGGGTCAGATGTGTGTATCTCGGCCTGTTTGTCCTCTCTCATCTCTTCCTTTATTTGTGCATCTGATGATCATACAGACCAGCCCATGTCTTAACTCTCTGTTCCCTTTTCTACTACTAATAAAGGTGGAGTGAGCGATTCTGGATTCTTGTTGTTAAAATCAGTGCATATCTCCTCGCGATCCGTTACCTGTCCGTACGGTGTGTGAGTGCTAAAAAAGAAAATCGGGTGTTAATACACAGCCTAGGCTCTGTAAACTGGTATGTTAACTGAGGGAATATAAACAAAAGGGGGCCCAACGTAGCTAGCAAGATGTCCGTTGGCTGTATTTCAACTTTTTCTTTTTCAGCGCACAAACACAGTACGTACAGTTAGCAGACTCTACCTCGCTCACGCCACCTTTTTAAAGGCTCTCATATTGAAACCCAGACATTGGTATTTTTATCTGGTGGTCATTCATTTACCTATTGGGACATGGGACTGAAAAGCACAACCCTCAACAGTAAGACAGGGGACGATAAACTGCAAGGTAGGCTAAGCTATGTTAGACTAGCATCATGCATGTCGAGCTGTGTGGATTGCCTGATGTTACAGTCCTACCTAATAGATTTGGCCCGTGTCCTGTGTAGCTTCAGCGAGCGGTGGCAGTAAAGCGGGTTGTGCAGGACGTGTTGGACCGCTCTCCCCGCCTGCAGGCCCTCACGCCCCCAAAGACCAGAGAGGTGGTGCAGTGGTGCAGGCAGAGAGGCTACACCCCGCCCGACCTCGAGCCACAACGCAAGAACGACGACGAGTCCATTGAGGACATCCTCACGCAGATAGACAACGAGCCAGGTGAGATTGAGTGGCCATTTTGGATGCATTCACAGCTTTTTACACATGTTTTCTGTGGCTTGTTTTTTTTTTTGCAGTTTTCTATTCTATTCTATTTTTCAACAACTCGAAGTGGATCAATATTATTCCCCTTCAGCGGTGCACGTGTGGGTGTTGTGCTTTCGCAGTTACCAATTGGTCCGGCAAAGTGTTTTGCAGTCTAGCATTGTGTGAGGGGAGGCCAGTGATGTTTTATTCAAAAGGGACTTCTCATTAATTCTGTTGTTTTGTTTTTGTCTCTAAAGAGTGTGAGATGGGGCCTGTTCAGGTCAGTGAGTCACACACCTGCCTGAGCCAGACAGTGTGTTTGTGTTCTCCTTGTCTCTCCCTGCACAAATCTCTTGATTTTTAATTGTCGGATTGTTGAAAGCAAATCTCTCGCCTTTCCTTTTAAACACACCGCCGCACATGAAGCCGCGGAGAGAAAAACAAATGCAAGTGTGGATGCTCCTGCTGCTGTTTGTGAGATGGCGTGTTAAATTTACATGGGAATCTGTTTTTTTGGCAGAGTGTCCGACGACTCTGAGCAGCTGTGAGGAGCTGGTGCTGCGGCTGGAGCAGATGCAAGCTCTGCTGAAGACGGAACCGGAGGAGCCGGACGACGAGATAGTGGACATCGTCACGGTGACGCCTCCCTGCCAGAAACTGAAGGTCAAAGAGGAGGAGCAAGAGGCCGACCCGGAGCCTAAGTTCTACCTGGGCCCCGGCGTGTCTGCACAGTTTGTCGGGGAAACGGCTCAGCTGGTGAGGAGCTGCTCTTCGCTTGATGAAAATTTCAAAATACAAGAAGAGCTGATAACATCCAAGTTATTGTACTGCTTTTGATCCACATTTTAACTAGAAGAAGCTGAACCACTTTCCTCAAATGTTCTGTCTCTCTCAGATCGGGGTGAACTTCCAGCCAGTGGAGGTGGAGAAGAATGTGTTTGCTCCTGTAGTCGAAACCATGATTCTGAAGGTCAGTCACTAAACACACAGAGCAGGAATCAGATTTATAGAATGATGAATATACAACCTCATAATATTGTCATTCCTTCTGCATTGTACGAGACAGTTGGTTACTTTGTGACTAATGATTTTGTGCGTGTGCACTGCAGGCTACTGAACAGTTTGCCAGTGACATCCTGAGAGAAGCTCTGGCTGGGGCCTACGCCAAATCCCCTCAGAACAGGTCAGCCTCTGCTTTTTTTCCCCCTCTCCTTCTCTCTCTCTCTCTCTCTCTCTCTATTTCTCTCTAACACGCAACCTGCTTAATGCTCCATTTCTCACTCATCCGATTGAGTATATCTACGACCTTTTTCCAAACTACCAGTTTGTTACTCATATTTTTCCTATCTTTTCCACAAAAATAAAAATCTTAAATAATTATAACATTGTTGAACCAAATAATTAATCTTATTTATTAAGCATCTTACAATGTTTCAATAATGGCTGAATAATGCCTTGGTGTATTTGGTTGAATTCTGTAGACACACAGCACCACATGAGCTTTATATGTTTAGCATGTAAACCCAATGTTAAAAATTAAGCCTGCCGGTATTATTTCTCATTATCTCCAAATACCATAAAAAAACACCAAAAAACACTTTTAAGTGGCTTCTACTAAGACATATTTTCAGTCTATCCAAAGCCTGATATGGTATTCTGCTGTGCTATAGAGCTCAATTGTTGTCCACACACTATTAAAACGCACAAGTAGGTAATTGCACTTTGTGACATCATCATCATGGTGTGCAGTGTAACTTTTATTTTGAAAATATCAGTAGTAGTAAATAGTATCCCTGTTTGTTGTTGAGTTAAAAAAAAATTGTTCAAAGTGTTTTTGGTTATTATATCCTCTGGTTAAACATTTGTAGATTTGCAGTCCTGTCTTGTGGAATGTTTTGTTCCATTTGCATGATGTTAGACAGCGCTGAACTGATATAACGGACTTCAGAATGCCTCCATTGATGTTTGCAGGGCACCGAGAGAGATCACGGCCATGAACATCCACCAGGCGGTCAGTGGAATCCCAACCTGTGACTTCCTCACCAACACACACATGGGTTACCTGTCTAAAGACAACTGAGGCATGACAAGAAAGACACTGTCTGGTAGCTGACACAGAGATGTGACGAGCGTCTGACCGGCTGCTTATGAACAGAGAGACTCTGCTGTGTGGAGATTGGCACCTGGGTGTAGTCCTGTTGCCTCAGGTCCCGCAGTAATAACTCATGTACTGTATTCATTCTGTGATCATAGCAGCAAGCATCTCCAAGCAGCAGAAAAACAAGTGTTTCTAATACTCTGGGTATATTGTCACATTTTTTGGTTTCCAGAGAAGCGGCCTTGTGGGACTCCTGTTATTTGATTTTAACGTGCCCCACACACATCCTGCGTCTACCTCTGGAGCGCGTCGCGTTACCTTACTGCTGCCTCTCTCGGACTTTTCTCGGACACACATGCAACGTCTCAGCAGCTGCTGCTGCAGCGCTGCTTCTAAAAGCCCTATCTTTCTACATAGAGTTTTCATAGATAATTCCCATTAAAAATGAAGTTCTTTCATGTCATCTATGATGCATATGATTTATATTGAGTCTGGACAGTAATCCATGCGCCCCATTGCCATTTTTTTTCTTTTTTTTTGCCATATTTTCGCTTGTTGGAAGTTTTATTTTGAAGGGGACACACCAGGAAATGGTGAAACTACAGCGAAAGCTGCCAGTATGAAGTCAATATGACTCTCAGCAGAGTATTTCAAAAATCACTTTACTGATTTATACGTGAGAGAGAGGGGTGTGTGTGGTCGGGGAAGAAGAAGGCCGTAGACACAGATAGAGCAACGGAAAACTGTTGCGCTCTTCATGATCTTTTTTATTTCTTCACTATATTGGATCTCTATATGTGTCATTTATCCAAAAATGAAATGCCAGAACTAATTGAAAATTAGGGTTTAAATCCCTCGGATTTTGATTGCACAATTAAATCGTGAAATAAAGGGATTATTCGCGTATACGACTGAGGGATGTTTTATTTTTAAATAAACACACCGGGTAAACGTGTAACTAGAGTGAATGCTGCTGGTATGACTGTCAACAGAGTATTTCTCTATCAGTTAAAGCACAGAGACGCGAGAGAGACGCGCTGCTCTCAGAAAAAAATAGGCGAGCCTCCTGAGGTGAAGGGGAGCGTCGCTGCAGACGTGCCTCCGACGCGCCTCAGCAGTGCGTCTGAGGTTGGATGTGTGCTCGCTCTACGTTGATTTCACTGTCTGTGACCAAAAGTCAGAAGCAGACGCGAGGTAGACGCGCAGTAGAGGTAGGATGTGTGTGGGGCGCGTAAGAGGGCCGTTGTGCTCTCGCGTACCTCATAACAAGATTATTTTAATGATGAAGTGTGTCCTGCTTGACAGCCAGCTAGTCTTCAGGGGAATGAAGCCTGAGTGACTTACAGGGCTTAGTAATAACAGGAGACAGCTGTCCCTGCCATTATTCTTAATCCTGCTGTCACGTCCCCTGAACTGAGAACAAGCAGAGGTGAACCACAGATTTACAGCAAGTTGGAAACACTATGAACTGAGTATTAGAATCCTCTTATCAATCACGTTGATCGTAACATCTGGCGGTTACTTTAGGCAAAGCAAACAGATTACTCCTTTAAAAACCATGACAATTTATGGTCCGTCATTATGAACAGCCTTGCATGTATTTCAGTTTTAACTGGCAGAGTTCATTATGGCTCTTGTTATACCGCTGTTTTCCAAGGGTCTTACGAAGTGTTAACTGATTCCTGTTTGGATTTTTAAGTTGCAGACAGATTATGAAACTGAGATCTTTTGTCAATTCTGCTGAGAAAAAACCCATGTCTGCGTTCAGTTCTGAGGAACCAATCATACTGTCATTATGAATTCAAGACATCACTCTACATATTTATCTTCTCCTTCACAAACCAGGTTTGATAGCCAGTAGAAAGTGCTTTTTTAAGTGTTCTGTTTAAGAACCATAATGTATTAATCATGTAATGTACACAGTGTATATGACCAATATGAAATAGATGGTGTTTTCAAATCCTGTTTTATTTTTTTATCTAATAACTGCAAACAGTAATGTCCTAACAGTAGTGTGTATGAATATGTGTGGATAGTGGATGTAGTCTTCACAAAGGTTAATGAGTTTGATTGTGTGTGTGTGTGTGTGTGTGTGTGTGTGTGTGTGTGTGTGTGTGTGTGTGTGTGTGTGTGTGTGTGTGTGTGTGTGTGTGTGTGTGTGTGTGTGTGTGTGTGTGTGTGTGTGTGTGTGTGTGTGTGTGTGTGTGTGTGTGTGTGTGTGTGTGTGTGTGTGTGTGTGTGTGTGTGTGTGTGTGTGTGTGTGTGTGTTGTCGGCCGATGTGGTGTTTTGTAATCCTGTTTCATGTGGAGCTTTGCATAATGTTAATGTATTGATGATTGGACAAGTGTGTTTGAAGTTTGTGGCCTGAGTGGTTGTGATGCCTGTTCAACCAAATTAGTGTAGAAGATACCTTAAACATTGTATTTTCACGTTTCAGTGCAAACCAAAAAATATAATCAATATTCTTGTAATAAACAAAAGCAAAAAAATCTTGGGGAATTATTGCTTGCAACCTGTGGAACTTGTTTGTACTATCATGATTGATTCTAGAGAGATATCTGGATTGTCTCTCAACAAAGCATTGATAGTTATCTGGGCACCTGTTATACCGCAGAGTTAAAGGGCCAGTTCACCCAAAAGTCAAGTTTTCTCACATAACCTAGTGGTATCTAGCCTTGCAGATAGTTTTGGAAAAAAAATGTTTAATGTCTTGCAAATTGCCTCTTTGTATTTGTGCCACCACCCTTATGATTGAGGGGGAGACAGTCTGTTAAATCTGTCTTTCCAGAAACCATATCAGTGCTGCCTTGGATAATCCTCACACCTCACTGTGAACCGATTTCCACAGGAATTATTATGTTCTACAAAATAAATAGCAACCATGAAAACTGTCGACATGGAGGATTTTGGATAATTGGAGAACAGCTGTTTTGAAAGCAACTAAACTGGTATTTTCCACTATTGGAAAGTTATAGTTTTGGGAAACACATTTATTTGGTTTAGAGTAAGCTAGGCTTGACTAGATAGCTTTGCATAAAATAAACATGGAACCAATGTAAGAAAATATACCAACACCATTTTATTTTTTTTTAAGCTCACTACTTGATACAGTGTATCTGGTTTGATAAACACAGACACATTTAACAACAACAACAACAACAGCTGAAGTCATTCATGGCAGACAATAGCCAGGCCTGTCACCTTCCCTGGTCTCATCAGTGGAAACATTACTCAGACATTCTGGGTGAATCAACAGTTTTTAGAGAAATACCTTTAGCATGTAACTTTCCATTAAAATCAGAAGTAAACGCATATGATGCACCATGTTAATTAGTTAAGTGTTAGTTAAATCAAATGTATTTTGATTTATGGGCTAGCTGTTTTTACGCTAAGCTAAGCTAACTGTTTTGTGTAGGCATGAGATACTGATCTGCTCAGCTTAACCTCTGAAACAGAAAGCAAAAGGTCCCCTTTGATTAAAAAGGCAATAATGTGAGCACCTCATACCAAATGTATTCACCTTTAATGTATTTGTTGGGGGTAGAAATCTCAAACTGGGCCAAATAAAACCTAAACTAAAGTTGTGTTGATGGTCATTGTTGTAATTTGATTGTACCGACCTTTGGCCAATTGAATCTGGGACAAAACTCCATCCAGGAGAACATAAGACAACATACTTTTGCCATAATTGCCCTTGTCAAGTTGATTTAATTCAAACTGTAGTTTGTTTTAAATGTATGGCATTTGAGAGATTTTTAATAAGCTACCTTCCCATTTCCTGACCGTTGGTTTTTGATGCAATTACAGTAGGACCTACTGTATTCATGCAATCCTCAGACTAACTGATTAGAACTGTGCGATATGATACAAATACCACTGAGAAAACGAGTGACATGTCATAGAAAGTGCTAAAAACCTAGTATTCTTTTATTGCACTTTCACTTACATTATACATTTTCTCTTTTAACAATAGATTTACAAAAGAATAGGTCGAACAACGCTTTCTCAAAATAGCTAACTAATTGAATACTGAGGAAATAAATAATGTGATTTCAAGCAGATTTCTAGCAACACCTAGCAGCAACATAGTACTCTTAAGCATACACACTTAATCTGTCTTGGAGCTGACTCAACAAAATATACTGTAAACGGACAACTTAGCAGGTGCACACACACACACGCACACAAAGCAGCCAGTTCCTTGTGTATCTATTCACTGCTAGACAAAACAAGCTTGTTTTAAAACTATTTTGTTACATGCATATTAACTTACATAGCAACAGAGGCTGGAAGAAGTCTAAAAGAGAGATCTATGTATTTGTTTTTTGTTTTTTTCAGTTTGGGATACTGACACTGCAACTCTGCAGGCTTCACAACAATACATTCCCTTGCATAGATTCTTGTGTTGTGGAATGGACTGAAATCTATTCCCCCAGTGGATTCCTTAAAACTGAAACCGGTCGAAGTGGAATGGTTGGAAAAATCGGTCAGATGTTGAAAACCCTCGGTCCACTTTGAAATAGGGCAGAGGGGTTCGGAGGGAGCTTGGTCTTCACCAGATGTTCCTGGGACGAAAGAGACAGAGAGAAAGAGTTTTAAGTGATTACAGAGATGAAAGTAGAGAGAGCAGCAGCTGTGGTGCTCAAACTGGAACCCATGAAATGAGAGCAGACCTGTTTGGGTTGTGCTGTCAAGAAACATCAGGCCTGAGAGACAGCAGCCTGGACTTGAGTCGCTGTCTCCTGCTCTGCTGATGGAAGCCGTTCTTAGCCTGGCTGAAATTTATTTTGGTCAGTGGCCAACAAATAGACATCCTGAATATCACTGGAAAGTCACCCATATTCTATCCTCTCTAGCAATCATTGGATCTGTCGATAAACTGTGGCCCGGCGCCATTTAAAAAAAAATCACTTTACTTGCATATAGCTGTGGAGCTTGGCGGATTTTATAAGACGGTAGGAGCATTAGTCGCAGCCATGGAAGAGATAGCACGTTGAACGCGTCTATGCATCGCTGTGTGTTGCAGGAAAGGCAGTACATGTTGTACAGCAAGTCAGAATGGTGTGTGAGTGTATTCACCTCGTCCTCTTTACCCCACCCACCCACACACACACACGCCAGCTTTTTTGCTCTGTGTAGCAGTCAGGTCTGCCTTCTCTCCCAAATTAGATTTGTGCCAAAGAAGACTGCAACCCGATGCAACATCGCACTTTAACACATAATCCATCAAATGGTGCTCACTAACCCCCATCCCGTTTCTCTCTCACATTCTCTAGTGCACCCTGCATCACCCCCTCCTGCCTTCTCTTCTCTTTGTCTCTTTTTATTTTTGCCTTTTCTCACAAATACAATCCTCTTCTCTCCTCCCTGCCCGAGTCCTGCCAACTTGGCACAGGCCTACCACCTCCCTCTGTAGTCCCGAGCAGCGTGGGAAAAGGGAAAAGGGCCAAGTGAAAGAAAAGGCGAGAGAAAAACTGGCTAGGAGGGGGGGCTATATAATTAAAAAATTAGACAGAAAACAATGGCTGAAAGAATGAAGTGGGGGTGGGGATATTTCTTAAATGAATCAATGTGTTAAGGCGTTATTAATAGTTTCAGTAATAGGGCGTTTATGAGGTAACAGGCCCCTGGACACAGACATGTAAAAGGCCACACTCTGCTTCGACCTACACAGTTTGTAGGAGCAAGACATCCAGACTGACAAAGACACACAAAATGACTACAAACATGCCTGCAACTCTTTGTGGTCGTTGTGTTTCTCCTGGAGGGATTTTGACACAAAGACAGACAGAATAGGATAGTGAATTTTGGGCTGCACAGTCCCTGCAGACTTGTCTACCCTCGTTGTGCCATTAAAAGCCATTGTGAGCAGCTTTTCCCATCCCTCTACCATGGAACTATCTTACCGTTGTATGAAAGCGCAGCAATTTTACACTCTATATTCAGAAGTTAAGCAGGGGAGGGGGCTCACGCCTCTTAAGCCGACTGTAAGAGATAACCAAGAGTTTGTCATAACAAGAGTTTCTTGCTGAGGTTTTCCCTCTGTATGCTCAATGTGTTCCCCATTCAGTGGTTTTGTCTCGCTCATCCCTAACACACACGCCGGATTATACCCTCACAAATCTCTTTGCCTTGTGTGTTGCGGTTGCCGGGCCCTGCTTTCCCGCTTACACAAACACACACGCACACACACACACACACACACACACACACACACACACACACACACACACACACACACACACACACACACACACACACACACACACACACACACAAACTGTGCTGAGAGTTCAGGGCTGCGTCCATTTAAGCTGGACAAATGGGACAGGCCAGGTTTCAGGTTTAACAGAGGTTACATTCTCCATCCTCCTACAGCTTGCAAACAACCTCTCGCTGGGATGTCCTAAATTAGGTTGGCGAGTTCAGTGAGTTTAAGAAAAAAAATGTCCCATTGACCGCTGTGTGACAATTACAATTAGGGACATCTTTTATCTCTGTTGAGATGGATTTATCTATTGTAGGTTGAGGGGGAGCACCAACACCATTTGACAGATTGATTCAAGCAATAATGAAAAATTTCACGGCTGCCAAACTCCTTTTATCATCAGGATCAGATTTTGATTCCAGCAGCTTATTGGGGACTTAGCCTCTCAATTGTTTAATGAATGGATACAGTGGGCCTGTTCTGCACTGTGCTAAATGATGAAGCACGTTTTTTGGGGTTGTCGAGTATTCCACAGGATGGCATTTGGCATCACAAACTGTGAATGCCCTCAAAGGATAAAATACCAACAGAGTGCCATGACCCAGTGTAATGTCTGCTGTGTTGGGATGTGCAATGCTTGGTCTGACACCTCTGCTGGGGGCTGGTGAGTCAATCATGAGTTGGCAGTGAGTGGGCCGGCGATGAACGTGGTGGATTATCTGAGATCAAGTTGATTTGCTGCCAGGGCGGTTTGTGTCGCACTGACGGAATTGTGGTCTAATTGAAAAACTGCACAGTGAACATCATGTATGTGCACGTGCATACATTGCTTGCAGGTGTGTGTGTGTGTGTTTGTGCGTGTGTGTGTGTAATATCGACTGCAGTGTTCGGCCCCCAGTTGAACATACCACCAGCAGCACATCCCTTCTTAATGTGCCGTGAACTCTCCCTGCATCTGGGCCAATGATATTAATAGAGTCCGTCTCACTTCGACCTCCAACACATTCACACAGGATACTGAGGGGCATGGCGGCTTAATAGAGCTAGTCATTATACAAAAAAGTATGCAAATGCCCAGAAGGTTATTCCTTTTTCTCTTGTGCATTAATCACTTTTTCCTGAACCTCTGAAGTTGTAGCCCGTAGAAATTGTGTGGTCATCAGCCCAAGCCTCCCCCTCCATTTGAAAAACTTGTAACATCACCAATTCTCTTTTTTGTTGTGGATTTCAATTATATCATCTGTAGATTTTATTTCCCAAGAAGGGTGTCTCTGTCCTAAGAAAATCATATAGGCCTACCTCCAAAATATCAGCTCCTCACAACCTAAAAATTACAATGTTTTATGCCAGTGGACAATTTAGCATTTTTTAGCTAATGTCAATATGTTAATCATCCCTAAGGAATTCCCTCAGCGAAGAAGAATTTAGCTCAGCCTGTTAAGTATGAAAAGACATGAAGATTTCATGTCACGATTATCCCGGCCAATAACAATTACAAGTTCTATAACATATACAAGTTTATAAAATGGCTATTAAATATATTTCATTCAATGTACCCTACATTCAGTAAAACATATTTGTATTGCAATGTATCGCATTATTCTTTAGTGAACATCCTTTTTAGTGAAAACAATCTTACAATCTTAAAAACAATAACTTTTTTGTGGGGGATACAAGCAGAGCCTTCAGCCATGCTGACAGGTTTAGGATTTAGGAATAACTGGAAAGATGCTGCGCCTCCTTGATGCCAATCAAATAGATTTTTTCAGGTAATTCGTGAAAATATCATCCCACAAATGTCACCATGATCAACATATCATCATAGAATAATTGACTATGATTCATGATTCATTCTTACACTGTATCATCCCATACCTACAGCCCATATAGAAAAATCTAACTTGGAGATACATGGTTTTTACTGGCTATTGATTCTGTTCATTGCACAATAAAACATTCTGCTGGGAAAACAATGAATCATTTACCAATTATTAGCCTAAAAGTAGACAAATTTGAATGTGTTGAGTCGACACCGTGTTCAAACCGAAAAACCAGCTTGCCCCAGCCTGACCTAGACATAGCTTTCCACTGGCAGATGGCACAGAGAGTTGTGGTTGGGGAAAAGGCATGGGTAGCAATAAACCTCTGGAGATTCCCGAAAACTGTCTCACTTACACTGTCACGCAAAGCGACAGCACCCAGGGAGGGGACAGAGGAGAGGAGGATATGTTCCCTGCTTTATCCTGCCATAATCTGGGACAAACCTGACTGAACCTATGCGTTGCAGCTTCCCAAGCAAATGGCTGTTGCCTTGTTGCAGTTAGTTCTGCCTCAGTCACACTGTTCAGTGTTCACCCAGTTCCTTTGTGTTCTCGTCCCTGATTGCACAAATCTGGGACAAATGTACAATAGACTGAATATTTTTGGGTGAATCTTCAAATGATGTCATTTTATCACCACTTACACAAGGAAAGTGTTTTTTTTTTTTTACTTATTTGGCATTAAAATAAATTAATAAGTCAGTCACGTGTTTTGGTTTATAAAAGAACACACATCCACATAAATTGTAATTTATTTTAATGTTTGTACGCATTGTTTCGACCGAAAGTGATCAAATGACCCTAAATGAGACATAAATTATATTTATACATAAAGAAATCTGTGTAAAAATGTTTGTGTTGTATCGTAAATTCTTCCATTTAAATTCAAATGACAATAAGTATTTTCAGACAACAACATATTTGTCTACAGGTTTTGTTTGGTTTTGTGACCAAAATAGAGCACAGTTGATGAGTTACCCATTTCCTTCTCTGTTCTCACCAGGCCTACTCCATTCAAGTAATGAGTGTAGCACCAGCAGAGTGTTACCTAACACAGGCCTGTTTTGGGTCACTTTTTAGCTGCTTGGGGATGGAATACTTTCCTGAGACACCCCCATAGCAACGGACCACCAGGGAGACGAGTGGAGATGACTTTCAGGAGGAGCATGCTGCAATTTAAGCCTCTGACTCTTCCAATGAACTCATTGAACCCACAGCTGCTTGTGTAGATTGCTTCCCTGTGCTTACCTCTCCCCTGGTGGTTCCAGCAGGCTCGGCCCTCTCGGCCTGAAGTGCAGTGGGCATGGGCTGGGGGACGGCAGCTGGTTCCCCACTAGCAGACTGGATGTTGTGCTCCCCTTGGTGTAGCCCTATGGACCTGTGGCCCTCCCCGCTGTAGGCGGCCTGGTAGCTGGTCTCACGAGGGACCTGGGCGGCCTCTGTCCCCGGGCTGGAGTATTGAGCTGGAGGGTTTTTCTTCATGCTTTTGGCCGGTCTCGCCCCCGTCCACGGCCTGTACTCTTGCCTGGAGAGAAGAGATATGTGTCAGTGCAGCTGAAGAAGGTAACTCTGTGGATAACATTCAAAGTGGGTGGGCCACTGTTTACATGGTTGTCAAGTGTAGGCCTACCTGGAGGTCTGGGCCACCCAGGTGGTCTAAACAACTTTTGCACAAGTGACATTTCTTTTGTAATTCTTCTCCATTATTTTTCTTTAGTTTTTAAATTGTAAAACTATGTGCATATCTAATCCACAGACATCAAGCAGGAACATCGCTCTTTGGTTGCATTGCTTGTAATTTAGCCACCTGTATGACAGGGGATTGTGAGTCAACACTTCTTCTATCTAGGCTATTTAAAGGGTCCACAAGCTCAAAAGCTTGAGAACCATTATGGCTCATGCCCACATACTTAAAATAAAATGCACCAATCGTGATCAAATATTCATGCTTGAGCTCTCAAAAATATATAAATAGAGAGATTCGTGAGGGAATTATTGATGTGCCAGCCCGGGCTATCTTGGCGCAGGGTTTCTGGGTCGACCGGCACAGAGCGAGGTGAGAGTGGACAGCGACAGGTGCTGAAACAAGGAGAAAGAGGCAGACACGTGCGCACCTGTAGGAGCTGGTTCTTCTCTCCTCCGTCACCTGCTGCTGCTCCCCCCACCTCTGGCCCCTGCCCCGCTCCTCTCTGTCCGCTGCCTGTGTTTGAGGCTGGACGTGGCAAGTGTTCACCGGAGTGTCCGAAACACTGTCTGCCCTGCTGTTACCCCCGTTACTAATCCATGGGAAAGTCTCCTTCCTTGGAATGGGCCACGGTTTATAATCCTGCTTGTACTGTGTGACACTGTCGAAAGGCACCCCGGGCGGGTGGTAGTCCTCCCGGGGTTTGAAACCGGGCTCCTTACGTCCCCTGAAAGATCCCCGGGTCCCTGGAGCATCCGTGGGCGCCCGAGGAGAGTAGCCTGCGGGAGCACGCTGGTCCGGGGTCGAGTAGTAGTTATTCCCGAGCGCGCGCTCCGACACGGAGACCTGTTTGGTGATGGAGCGCACCTCATGCTCGGCGATGTCCGAGTAGTTCTGGATGGTGAGCGGGACGGAGAGGTCTGATTTGTCGAACTGGTTCCAGAAGCGAGCCAGGCAGCACACTCTGCTGATGCACGGCCAAGCCATAGCCTAGCGCCTACACCACACACACACACACACAAACACACACAGACACACACCCTGACAGTTGAGACTTGTGGAGGAGAGAAAAAGAAGGAGAAGAAAAATCAAACAAAAAGAACAGAAAACGGAGGGGAAAAGATCAAAGGTTAGGCTGATTCAGACAGAATATCGCCCTCCCACCGCGTCCGTCTGCGGGAGAACAAGCAGTGTCCAAGAGTCCATGTCAGCAGCCGAGGAGTGCCAGTTGAGATGAACCGGTCTGTCGGGGACCGTCATTGACTATTCCTCTCACGTGGTCTGTGATAGTGCCTCCACTATGCAGAGGAATCCGTGGGATATTATTCCCCGCATCATCTCCAGCTGATGGATCCCGAGTGTCCGCATCAGATGTGACACAAAAAAGGAGAATCAGATGAACGTTGTCGGTCTCCTCCACACATAAAACACACAATTAAAAGCTCGACCCAGAGATGTTTTCTTTCTCCTCCTCTTATCATATATGTAATTGTTACTCAACTATTCCCAGTAACGCGGATGGTTACATAATTATGATGCAGTGACAAAACGTATAGGCTTCAGTGGAGGTTTGTAGGCTGGGTCAGGTAGAAAGCTTAACATACTCATCAAAGCTCATGAAGCTAGAGGATATTTTTACATTTCTTAATTCTTGGACAATTTCATCTAATGCTGTAGTGCCCTATCTGCAATGTATCCAAGACAAAAGAGATGAACTTTTAATCAATGGCATAGCTGTACTAGAAACACTCAAGAAACACACTACAGTAGACTAAAAATAACTGGGCAGTGCACCATACTGGACTTTTGATACCAAAATGGACTCTTTCTATCTACAAAAAGGCCAGTCAGAGACAGTTTTTCTTAAGAAAGTTATGCGCTTTAAACATGGACAGATCCCTTTAAAAAAATTATTAATCTTTCCACTCTTTTGAGTACATTTTATCATTTGGAATGATTTGTTGGTTCGGCAACCTTAACGTTAGTAATTTTTTTTAAAAGCTCAGGAAGATTGTGTTACTTCTGTGTTTTTTTGTATTGTATATTTTTTTAAGATGTTCTTATACCAAATTGCTCTTCAGGGACAATACAGATTATGAAATTAAATCAAATCAAAATGGCTCAGAACATTTCTCAGGTCTCATCATGGAGGTCCTGAGGTTCAGACCAAACTGTATAGCCATAATGCTTAATGTAACTGCTTGTTCTCACAGTGGGGAAAAGCAAAGTTTGAAATAATAAAATGTGTGATGGCTGGGTTTCATTTAGCTGCTTTGGTTTAGGGTCCTGGTGTTTTGAATGCATTCTCACGGTCACACTGAAATAGGACAGAGCCAAGTTAACGTTATTCGTCCAAATTATGCTTTTCAGCCCAGGTCATTTTCATGTCAATTGTATTTACGGAGCCCAGTCTTTATAATCTGTAATCCAAGATACCAGCTATCCTTAGACCCTTTATTCAGATAAAAAAGTGAAACTTTAGAGAGTTCCCTCTCCTCTCTCCTGCTGAGGCTCACAGTTTCCTCAGGTGGCTGCTCAGCTGAGCCCAGACCGTATACTTTTAGCTATTTTGTACATTTCTTTTGTAATAAAAATGGAGTCAGCGTATCTGGAGAATTCTTGATGTCAAAATCAGTTCGTCAAATAAGTGAATATCTCCTCATAATCTACCAACTGTACTGTGTGTACACTAAACCATTTTTTGTTTTGTGTTAATACACAGCCATAGGCTCTGTAAACGGGCATGTTGCTAGCAACGGTGGGCCCCTTTTGTTTACATACCAGTTTACAGAGCCTAGGATGTGTTTAAAAAACTGATTTTCATTCCAGTGTACAACAGCAGTACGGAAAGGTAGTGGATCATGAGGAGAATGGAATCGATGACTCCACCTTAAAGTCTGTCCTGTCTGGGAAAAAGCCATTTGGTCTTTGTTGAAACAGATTGAAACATTGTCATCTTCTTGTGGACCCTTGGCTTTTCGGTCACCAGAGTTGCTGAAAAGTAAATAATTGGTGACAGGTCATTGTCAGATAACTTCCCCCTTGTGGTTTCAAGTAAATTCTCTGTTGATGACCTACACTTTGGCTTTCCCCAGCTACCTCTTTTCAGGATTGATCAACGTTAACCAGGCGAAGAGGAAGTAAAGGAATAGTGAACTGTAGCTTGCCTCTAGAGTGTTATTATAAATGGATGAAGAGACCCTCAAGTCCTCTGGTACTTATGAAATAACAAATTATTTGTGGATAGGCAATAAAAGAGGAGTAAAAGCTATAGTGTGTAACTTCTGTCTCCCTATGAGGAATTCTGAGGAATTATAATAACACTGTCGGCGCATCTACATGAGGTAAGCCTTTGGTGATGGTGCATGTACAGTATATTCCCTCTGCTGTACATCCAGGTTTTTTATTTTCTTAGCAGAATCGACAAACGAAACATGGACGATTCTTGGGATTTTTCTGAGCTCCTGCACCATGTGTAAACGCTGTGATACTGAGAAATACTGAGATAGGCTATCTCGGCTCCACAAAAATATCTTGATAGGCTTAATGAACTTTATGTCAACTTAACGTAAGGGCGATGGCTTGATGTGAAAAGCCCAAGTTCAAGAGGAGAATTACAGTCGATTACAGTTCAGTGAGTATGAAATGCCGGGTTACGCGTTAAGTTGACAGACTTGCACTTGATGCACTGAGTGCTTCATAACTTCCCTCTGCTCTGTGAGCAGTTGACAGAGAAGCAGGTGAGAAAAGCTTCTCCCAGGGAGGATGATGACACGTCAGCACTGAGAGCCACTAAGGTGGGACGGTCTGACACAGGAAAAAGAGACTCAAGTCGAGGAGGATGAACAGCACTTGCAGAAAAGAAATCATCCCAATCATAAGTTCAGCACTAAGTTTAGGATCTCTCTTGTTCACTGTATTTTCAGCTGCATACTGTAGTGAGATCGCCAATGTGCGCCAAATACATTTGTTGCAGACAACTTTTCATTGACGTATAATGATAGAATGATCCTAGGTTATTGTTAAGTTTCTGAAAAAGGACATAACCCAAGAAGTAAACTCCTTTGAAACTTGCAGTGTGATACTACCATCTGCAGGGGGAAATATGACATTACTCTCCTGCACAGTGAACTTAGGATAAATGATATACTTGTATATCAATGTAAATGAGCTGTGGGTGGGTATAGCCTATTTTTATCTCTAAAGTTTTAAAATATTTTACTGAAGTAAAAGTAAAATGTCAAATTATGTCTAAGAAGTACAATAGCTAATCAACTTGACTTCCAGTGTTTGAGCTAAGCTCATCTAGATGAGCAACCTTTGCCCATTGCTATATCCAAATCATAAACACGCACACGCACACACACACACACACACACACACACACACACACACACACTTACAGGAATGGCATCTGATCTGACTGTTGCCTTTTCTTGAGCCAGAGAGTGAGGCAATATTGTGAGGAATATTATTTACTTTAAAGGTTGAGAATGATATCCTGACTTTTTGTCCAGAGTATCACCCAAGGTCCATCAATAGATTCTGCTTGATAACAATAGTTGAAACATTCTTTATTAAATATGATGCCTCTGAGCACAGACTGAAAACCCCCTGAATAAAGTGATGTATTCAGACTTCAAAATCAAAGTTTTGATTTAAATTTTTATTTCTCATGGGTATTTATTTTGCTGTAGCAGGTCCGCAGTAGGCCTATAGGCCTACCTCCACACACATTGTTTATAATTTGGCGCACTGTATCTTTAATTCTACAGAACTACAACACGTGGACTTCTCCACAGATACAAACCGGCGTGTTTACAGCTTACAGGGTCACTGGCGCTAACGGGGAAGTTGTAAGTAGCTCAAATAAGAATATATTACTCAACGCCCATTGTGTGTAGAGTGTGTTATCAGGCTAAAACCAAGTGTATTGAATTGTACCGGACTGCCAAACACAATTGTCCCCGCATGCGCCGTGGTCTCAACATGAGTGGCGACGAAGGTTCAGGAGCACAACAAATATGCAACAGTTGTAGGTCTATAATCGTGTTCATTTGGTGGTAAATTCACATTACGATTTTCTAATTGACTAACGCCTGTGTCAGCTTCAACCGGCTTCAACATGCTACAGTCCCATTAAGCTAGGGTCATGACGCCCACCTCAGACATTTATATCCTTGCTTACACGCTTAGCTAACTAGTTGTTTGACTCCCAGTTCGTGTACGTAGACACATATGATACGATTAACTTCCCGTTGGTCTATCGGAAGATAAATGTTGCTTACAAATGAACAAAAAAAATGATTTAAAAGTGCTACTTCGGTGGAATAGTTAGCCTATCGCAACAACTGCTAGCTAGTAGCTAGAGTTGTAGCAATACAGCTCCCGGTCATTAGAGGCATCACTCACTGCAAAACTGAGGAGTGACGACGAGGACGAGCCAGATACCACCGAGTTCAATAAAAAAGGATGGGGGAACAACTACAACTATTTATATACAGTCTATGGGCAAAACGGCAGTTATGGAAATTCCTGGACAATATATCTGTAATTATTAAAAGCAGCCCACTTTAGTCTTCAAAGTAGACATAGGGATATATACATATAACAATTGTTAGTGTTGCCTAGCCTTCTTCATGTTACCGAAAAAGACTCTTCAAAGGACTGCAGCCTATATTTGTATCCTCTTTAGTGTTCTGTGTGTTCTGTGTGGCTATAAAACAAATATCCATGCCAAGAGGAAAGGAAATTTCAGAGGATCTCAGAAAGAGAGTTGTGATGTTGAACATCTGCTGGGGACAACTATAAATTAATTTTTAAAAAGTACGAGTTCCATCAGTAAGCCAAATCCTCTACAAATGGAGAGCTCTAAGAGTGACTGAACATCTGCCTAGAAGTTGACTTCCTTCAAAAATATTTACAAGTGCCAAAAGAAAAGTGACTTTTCAGTTAAAAGCCAACCCAAACATTACATCTGGTGATTTGCAGACCTCTTTTGCACCTGGGACAGATGTGCATGGTTCCACAATAAGAAGAAAACTCAGTCAACATGGATTTTATGGGAGGGTTGCTGAAGAAGCCTCTGCTCTCAAAAAAGAACAAAACAGCTTGTCACAACTTTGCTAGAGACCACCTGGAGATACCTGAAGTCTATTCTGTTGACAGATTACTCCAAAATGTAACTGTTTGGTCATAACCAAAACCACCATGTTTGGGCAAAAACGCAACTCTGCCTACCATCAAAAGAACCTTCTCCCAACAAGTGAAGAATGGTGGTGGCAAATGGTCTGCAAATCACTAGATTGTAATGTTTGGGTTGGCTTTTACTTGAAAAATCACTTTTCTTGTGCCGCTTGTGGATATTTTTGAAGGAAGTCCACTTCTAGGCAATGTTCAGTCACTCTCATCCATTTGTAGATTATTTCCCTCACAGTGGACCGATGGAGCTCAAACTTTTTTTAAATTAATTTACAGCTGTTCCCAGACACATGTACAACATCACAACTCTTCCTGAGAAAATGAATTAATAATGGTTAAACTCAATAAAATTCCAAAAGGCTCAAGGGGTTCACATACTTTCAAGCAGCACTGTATTTGCCTGTCCTTTACAGTCCATAAGCTAACCCTTGTTTTGGAAATTCAATGTATAGCTGCTGAATTAGGTCAAATTTTTCCCCCCACATTTTTTTGTAATTTAGAAAATGGATAAGCAAAAAAAGCAACAAATAATCACATTTGAGGAGCTGTAATTGCTAGGGAATATTCAATATTTTGGTTTAAACAATGACTGAAAATTATTGATTGATGATCAAATAAGGGTCTGATTCATTCTGTTGACTAACTTGCAGCTCTCAGACACATAATTAGTGAGTTATGGTACCCACCTGAAACCATAGATTTTGTTTATTTCAGTTTAAACCCTGTATGCTAGAACTAGACCATATTGAACACAAAGCCCTGTACGATGGTTCCTGGGGCAGAGCTGGTCAAACTATAGCCAGAGTGAAAAATATATTTTATTTTGAAAGTTATTATATTTCTTCTTATTATTTTTATTAAATCTAATTTGTATGTCACAGAGAATATGGAGTACGTGCCGGATCAAAACGCCAGATACAGTGAGGTTGACTACTGGGATGAAAGATACAAGACAGAGCAGTGCTACGACTGGTTGGGCTGCTTCTCCAAATTCAAGCACCTTCTGGAAAAACACGTCAAGCAAGAAGACTCTATTCTCACACTTGGTTAGTAGTTTCATGTTATTCTATTGATTTTCAGTTAGAAGTCCTTTCTTCATCTTCTCTTCACACAATGCTGTATTTAACAGAAAAATGAGACACAAGGTCTTATTATTTCGCATCGGCCCTTGGGGTGTCCCGGTAAATTAGGGGTCACAACAAGTCTAAGTGAAGCCAGGGACTCTTGTTCCAAGACACCCTCATCTCTCTTCATTCTGGTGTCAAAATGCCTGTCAACATTTCTCATTATGATTGTCAGATACCATCACCATGGTTGTCAATGTTGTAGCATCGCTCATACTGCTGTTAAATCCTCCCAGACAGCCATTCTTATAGAATTGTCTACATAGTGTGGTATAGTGGCTGAATTAAGACTTCATTCTTTAATAGATTTGACACTTCCACCCTTAAGTAAAATTATTGTTATTTTGATGTTCTGTGCTTTTGCCAATCCTTTATTGGCTATCTTGCCTGTGAATTAAGTCGCTTGAGTCATATTTACTGTATTGTCTCTGAAAAGGACATAGAATAATTCATTTTGCCATAATTTCCAAGAATTGTACAAAAGCTGAATCCCTTTCTTGGAGTTAAATTTCCACCAATGTCCACAAGATGTTGCTGTTCCCTTAAAAATATATCCAGTTCTTTTGCACCCATCACCTGCAATACCTGCTTTGAAGTGGCCCTGCAGCTCTGTAAAACATGCTGCAAGAACATTTGGAGCATATGCAATGTGTTTTGCCTACTAAACAGAAAAGGCCTGTATGTTAATTAAAGCAGCGCAAAATATGAAGCAATTGGCTTGAGAGCCAGTAGCTGGTGGGAGTATTATGGAGGCACTATAAGCACAGAATCCTCAGTGGGTCCTTCTTTCAAGCCTCAGTAAAAATGTATGTGTTAATCAATTGCATTTAAATATTTATTTGCCCACATATGCCAATGGAGAGTGTGAAGCTTGTGCAGTACTGTTGTTCTTAATTTGATTGTTTCACTATTTAATTGTGATCAAAAGAAGCACCACTTCCCCCCCAGGTGAAGCTGCGCACTTTGACGTAGTCACGATTGAAAAGATGCCAGTATGTTGAAATGCCTTAAGTCTTTTGTTACACCATTACACCTCAACAAAAGCATAGAGGCGTGTGTGTTGTGTATGTGTGTGTTTGGGGGGGGGGGGGGGGGGGGTTGTTAAATTTGTGTCAGTGAGTGATAGGGGCTTCTGCTGTGTGTTTGTGTGTGAAGGGGAGGGGGACTGACAAGATCTACAGAAGTTGGTCAGAAGTTTTCTCGAAAAGCCTCTCTGTGTTTTGCTGCTGTCAAATTCCTGTAAGACTATAGTGCCAGTATACACACAACTTTATTATAGCTCTTTTGTTTTGATGATGATTGATTGTCTCTGATATATAAAATATCTTCTCTTGCCTGTCTTCTGTAGCTATACTGCAGCAGGCAACACCAGGGTAGACCACTTTCTGTACGCTGATTTAAACCCAAAGGAGAGCCATTATATCGCTTGAGAGCTCTCATCACAAGGGCATCTCTCTCTCTCTCTCTCTCTCTTTCTCTCTCTCTCTCTCTCTCTTACGTTTCTGTCACGAGCTTGTGTTTGTATCTTCTTCTTCAACAATAGCTAAGGAGCTGTATAACAAAGCCTACTAAAAACTTGGTGGAACCTCACGTGCTGTATATAGACATGACTTTTTTTTCCTTAAAAGCGCTTCAGTATCAAGCATGCTTGGACAAATGCCTGCCACGGTTTCACACATTTCCCAGCGACCCTCAATTGTCAAGTCGGTAAAACCAGAGAGCATTGGCTCGTATGAAATGACACAATAAATTACCGTCACTTTAGGGGGCTCGGGGCAGAACTTTAAAGAGAGAAAGGAGGGAAGACGTAAAGAAAGGCTTGTGATGCAACTGTGCCATTTCTGTGTGTGATAAGTGGATAAAGGAAAGAGAGATAGAGGTAAATAACTAAGCAGGTTTGGGCTGCTCAACTGTCTCAGATGGAGGTCATTTCCATTAATATAATCTGTACAGCACAGAGAAAAAATATACAACGTAGAGAGGGATGAGAAGAGCTACAGCGCTTTGCTGAATCTGTTTGTGTGTCCAAAGCCTGACATAACATATTTTTCATTATGATGATGTAGTTAATTTACACTATTTACCACAATCATGCTGTAAATAAATACTCACTAGTAGAAGCCAAAGAAAAATAGCCCTCAATCAGTGCACAGTTCCCTGCTGTTTGAGTTATGTTAAAAACCAACAAGCCCAGTGTTTTAAGAATTCATGTCACTTGTCTGATGACCACAGTAAGGTTAGGGCCATCAGAAATGATAGAGATAACGACAGTTGAATTGGTGGTTTTGCTTTTAATTTTTGTTGAATTTGTTGAAAATAAATTTTGAAGATTTTTTTTATCTCCAGCATTTCCTTTTAAAGACATGCTTGTGTTATGTATTGCAAGCCCACACATACTATTTCTATGAAAGGTGGTACATTCCGACAGATATATGGGTGGATTCTTAAAAGTAGATACAGTATTGATCCTTTAGTGAATGTGGTAAAATCATTCATAATAGCATATCCTGTTTCAAAGCTGCACTGCCCACTCAGACACCCACTTTAACCACATTGACAAGTTGGTGTTGTTTTGTGCAGAATGTTGCTCATTTAGAGGGCAGTAACATTTCTTGAGATAATTATATAGAGAACCATATTAAAAAACGCAATGGTAATAAACAAAATTGAAGAGTGATGGCCCTTGAGTAGGCCTACATTTATGAAACAACAGGATTGTGAAAGAAAAATACAACTTTGACGTGTCAGTTCTTAAATGGTCTTATTCGGCTTCATAATGTGAAATGACTATGCTCACTACTAGCTGGTGCGGCTGCAAGGTAAGCTGACGTCCCTGGCTGGTGTGTGTCACACATTGCGTCAAGCAGTCCTGACCCTCTACCTGACCTGCATGTGTGTTAGAGATATTACCGAGAGCTTTAGCAATGATCGCCTCACACGCTGTCCCGTTCCCTCCTGCCACACAGCTCCTTCTTTTATGGCTTGCCACATGCTGCTGCCAGTGATGTAATGTCCCCACGTCTTCCAGTGGTAAACACTCTTGCCTTGTTCCCCAAGCCGAGGGGTGATGTCGTAATACCTCTGTTCTCGAGCAGTGAGTGGGCTGAGATGTGTGTGAGGGTGGTATCCTTGGAGTATCTACCATTTTCCTACCATGTTCCCTACATGTTAACACAAGTGCATGTGGTATTGAGGGTATAACGCTAAATCTCCACAGAACAAGAACACAGAATACAGGTGGATCTAAAAAAAATGAATATCAACAAATAGTTATGACATATTTCACTTTGTGTAATGAATCTAGAATATATGAAACTTTCACTTTTTGAATGAACTTTGCAATGATTAAATGAATATTGTAACAATTCAATTTAGTCTTAATTTAATTTTCTCATCTATCTTGGGTGCTTTTTGATGTATGTTTGGGGTCATTATCCTGCTGGAAGACATAGCTTTCTCTAATGTGCTATATGTTTCGCTCCAAAATGGCTTGATAGGCAAAGACAGCAAAGCAACCCCTTGCTTCACAGTGCAGGAATGGTGTTTTTTTTGGTGTGATTTACCAAAAAAATACTCAAATTTTGTTTAATTTCTTCCAAGCTTACTTTCCCTGAAGGACTATGGCTTCTCAACAAATTGTCCATTCTGTGTTTTTGTGTCTCCCTCTTAGAAGTGGGGTCTTTCTAGGTCTGGTAACATTGGGCTTATTTGCATTGGACAGTGACGGATGGTACAAATTGAGGCTTTTGTACCTTGAACTTCAATATCAGCTAGGATCTGTTTCGAAGTTTTCCTTGGATCTACCTTGACCATTCGAACAATCCCTCTGTTCAGTCTCGAGCCAATTTTCGTCATGCGATCACATAAAAAATTGTTGGCTATTGGCCACTTCAACTGGACTGGGGTGGTGTGTGTGTCACAGCATTGTGTTCCTGATCCTATACATGACCGGCATGTGTTTCAGCAACACACAAACACAGTGCAGTTCCCTCCTACCGCAAAGTCACAGCTCCTTCTTTTATGGCTTAATGTCAGCACCATTGTGTGTGTAATAGACTTATAGGGTATGTTCTTCCCTCCCCAGATGTCCTGCATTGGTACCCCTTTTTAACTTACCCACTGTCATTGTCCTGTTACTTTCTCGGTTCCTACAGCTACCGACGATGATGTAAGCTGTGTTTATTAGCAAAGGAAATAGTGACAGGCCATGAGTGTGACTGTTCAGTCAGCTGTTGCTAGCTATGAATGACCCAGTGCCGTAACTACAATGACATTATGCCTTTTTATAAAGAACATTACTTCATGTTTGCATCATGCATGCCCCGTCTCACTCATTCCTCACACCCCTACCCTCTCCTCGCTGTCTCCCCTCTCTCTTTTCCTTGTCAACCATTGCTTCACTTATAACTCCCTTTGCCCTACCCTTTGCCAAGTTGTCAGCATTTGGTATCAAAGACGTCCACCTGTGTTTTCGAAGCCAGTCCTGCTATATATAGCTGTAGCAGAGGTGTTTACAACGCCGAGGGAGCTTTGGGAGCTGCACTTTTCTCAGGGGATTCCAACTAACTATTGGTGGGTTAATATGGTGAGCTGCGGCTCATTCAGAAATTGGCATGCCACTAGAAACATGCACATTTATAGCAAAGCTGCCAGTCAATGCCGCTGTTTGATTTATTTTTTATCTGGCAGTATTTCATTAGAGATTAAGTTTTCTTTTCTTTTCAAAGGAATTATTATTGTCCATTTAGACAGCTGTACTACTGAGTAACCCCCCTTCCCTCACCCCCCCATGATGGAAGATTCTACATTTAGTTTTTTTTGTTTGTTCCTGTGCTTGTGGCCCTATAACTGTGTGGGAAGAAGCTGTATCCAAGTATATGAGAGTGCACATTATTTGCAGTTCTTGTCCAACTGGAGGAACATATACTGCAGGCCGAGCAGGAGGATTTCATTTCAGTGTTAACGGGGAGATGAGGTGACAGTCCTCTCGCATCCCCTTTTTCCGCAGTGTTATAAATGCATACACACACACACACACACTGACACAAAATGCTGATAGGATGGAAAGTCACTGGCAACACAGACAGCATGTGGGGAGAGTGAGAGAGATTTGAAGTCAGGAGTTATGTCTTAGCAGCTGTCAGAAGATCCAGCTGATATCAGATATACTACTGCACATGGGAAGTTTTAAACTTCAGTTTCCACATTGTGCCATGTTAGCTTTTCCTCCCTTTTTTCCTCATTGGTTCTCTTTGGTATACAGTTACTCATCATCACTCATCGTCAACCGCATATCCGGGCTCGGGTTGTGGGGAAAACAGCTTGAGCAGGGGACCCCAAACTTCCCGCTGCTCGGAGTTCCTCACGAATGACTGAGGTTTTTACCCTATCTCTAAGGGAGATGCCAGGTCACCCTCCTGAGAAAACCTATTTTAGCCATTTGTACCTGCAATCTCGTACTTTCGATCATTACCTAACCTTCATGGACATAGGTGAGGGTGGGAATGAAGATCAACTGGACCATCTAATGCTTTGCCTTTGGACTCAGCTCTCTTTTCTTCACAACTGTGCAATACCGCCCCTGCCTCTTCGATTTTCTGGCCAATCTCACGCTTCATTCTTCCCTCACTTGCAAACAAGACCCTGAACCTGAACTACTTCGCTTGGGGCTAAGGACTCCTTCCCTACCTGAAGTAGACAATCCATTGGTTCTAGTCCTGCTGAGAACCATAGCTTTAGATTTAGAGGTGCTTATCCTCATCCCAGCTGTTTCACACTCTGCTGCGAACCGATCCAGTGCGAGCTGAAGGTCACAGACCGATGATGACATCAGGACCACATCATCCGCAAACGGCAGTGATGAGATCCTTAGCCCACCAAACTGCAACCCCTCTACACCACGACTACACCTCGATATCATGTCCAAAAATATCACAAACAGGATTGGTGATAAAGCGCTCCCCTGGCGAAGGCCAACCCCGACAGGAAACAAGTCCGACTTACTACAGAGAACCGAGACACAGCCTTGAGAAGGGACCCCTCACCCCATACTCCCGCAGCACTCCCCACAGTATCTCACAGGGAATCCAGTCATACGTCTTCTCCAGATCCACAAACCACTTGTACACTGGATTAGCATACTCCCAAGCCCCCTCCAGGATCCTTGCGTGAGAGAAATGATAGTCCGTTCCACGGCCAGAACGGAATCCGCATTGTTCCTCTTCAATCCGAGGTTCGACTATCGACAGAACCCTCCTTGCACCTTGGAGTTGACCAGGGAGGCTGTGTGTGATACCCCTGTAATAGGCACACACTCTCTGATCCCCTTTTCGAACAGGGGAACCACCACCACGGTATGCCACTCCTTCAGCACTGTCCCAGACTTCCACTGTGGAAGAAATGTGTCAACAAAAGATTTCCCCTCCACACCCAGAGCGTTTAGCATTTCTGGACGGATCTCATCAACCCTTGGGGCTGTGCTCCACCAGGGAAATTGATGATGGTCCCCCATCAGACTCCAGGTCTGCCTCCACCTTAATTGGATTCAGGAGTTCCTCAAAGTGATCCTTCCACCGGCAAATAACCTCCTCAGTTGAGGTGAACAGCGTCCCATCCTTACTGTACACAGCTTGGATGGTGCCGCCCAAAAGGTATATAGTATCAGGACCCTTTTATTTTATTTTATTCACCCATCTCCACCCTCGTATTCATACATGCATTTAATCTTTTTCACTTATCTTCCCCTGCATTTTTTTTCAAACTGTTTTCACATGATTTGGATGTCTTCACTGCTAATATTTATTAGCAGCAATTATGCAGATATATTGTGTTTAAAACTAAGGCAGCATATGTTTTTCAGTATGCAGTGTTAGCCTCAACCAGAGGGAAATTAGCCACACATATACAATCACCATCCACTTTATTAGGTACACCTGTTCAAGTTCCAATCACATGGCAGCAACTCAATGCATTTAGGCATATAGACATTGTAAGAATGATCAGCTGGAGTTCAAACCAAGCATCAGAAATGGGAAGAAAGGAGATTTAAATGACTTTGAAAGTGGCATGGTTGTTGGTGCCAGATGGGGTCGTCTGAGTATTTCAGGACCTGCTGATTAGGGCTGCACGATATTGACGTCTAGAGCGTTAATGCATGGCACATGGAATAAGAATAAATTGATATTTATGCCATATCAACATTTGTAATGGCAATACATTTTCGATATAAGGGTTTAATAGAAGTGAGGCCTTGTTGATGGCAAAGGTCAGAGTCAACCCTTTAGTACCAATTGAGAACAGTTCAAACGCCACAGCGTAATTGAGTATTGTTTCTGACCATGTCCATCCCTGTATCACCACAGTGTTCCCACACTCTTATGTCGACTTCCAGCAGGATAACCTGCCATGTGACTGAGCTTGAACAATCCTAAACTGATTTGTTGACCATGACAATGAATTCAATTTACTCAAGTGGCCACAGTCACTAGATCCCAATCCAATAATGCACCTTTGGGATGCTGTGGTACAGGAGAATCACTTCATGGATGTGCAGCTGACAAATCTGCAGCAACTGCTTGATGCTATCATGTCAATTTCTCACATAAACATCTAAGGATTGTCTCCTGCATCTTGTTGGATCTATGCCACAAATAATTAAGGCAGGGCTGAATGCAAAAGGGGCCCAACCCAGTTCTAGCAAGGTGAACCTAATAAAGGATCCGGTGAGTATATATACACTATCAATGCACCCAAAGTCCTGTAAATCACCACACAGTCTGTTTCTGCAGTCTAAAGGCCCGGACACACCGGCCCGATAATCGCCGTCGGAGTGTCTGTAGGGGGCGGGGACACGAATCTGTTTGGTGTGTGCCGTGAATTCGGTCGTCGTAGATGGCGTCGGGCATGTTCAATCGGCGGCGGGCAGTCTTTCAGTTGGAGCAATTTGATTGGTGGAGGGCTAGCGAATCAGTGAAGCCCGGAAGTGAGGCGGGTAACACAAACAGCTAACAACAGCTAGCCATTGTTTTAATGTGTTTATTTGATTCGTTCAGCGAGTACATGCATCAACCCTTGTTGACTGCTCGACACCATGCTCGACACTCTCTGCTAAAAATGGTGCTCTTTAGGGTCCATAAATATAAATACGTATATCTATCTATGTTTATGGTCTAGAGAGCTTTCCCATCATTTCCGGCTTCCGTATTTTTTTGGGCCGCAATACAGATTAGCGCCGCCTGCTGTTATGGAGACATTACGTCCCGCGCAAGCGCAGAGCGTACGGAAAGTCAGCAGTCGGCTCGGTGTGTTCTTGGCACTTTTTTGGCCGCGACGGGAAGACTGGAGCTGCCTGAATCGGCAGTCTCCATTTTCGGGTAGTCGGACCGGTGTGTCCTGGCCTTAAAACATCTGCAGCAGATACAAAACTGAAGCAGATGCGAAGTATTGTGTGAATGGAAGGTGGGTTGAAAGAAAAATTAATGAATGATTGAATGAATGAATGAATGAAAGACAGAAACAGAGGAGGTGGGGGAAGAGTTTTTTTTTAGGCGTATATATTCTCACCCACATCCTCTCGTTGTGTTGCTGTCTCTCGTTGGCTCTCCTCTCCCTCTTCTAAGCATCCGGATTGGCTGAGTTGGGTTTTCAGGGAGCCCTCGCCAATGCAGCAGTCAGTAAGTCAGTAGGGGCAACCCTCCCTCCATCCCGCCCTCTCCTCTTCTCCCCATCTCCCCCTCCCTTCCTCCCTACTTTTTGCCGCTGTAAGGAGTGGTGCTGTTTATGAATGAGCCTCCGAGCAGCAGAATGTGAATGGAAAATCAGAGAGGGAGCGAGCAGTAATGGGGTGCATGCTGAATGAAACGCAGAAAAGACATGGAGGAAAAATGAAGGGGGGATGCTGAATCAAAATCACAGGTGTTGGATGGACCAGGGAGGTGGTGTGGTTGTGGTGGAATATTATTGAGGAGAAAATGTGCAATTTTAGTTGGGAGTTAGCCCTTGTGTCGATTGCTGTGATCCGTGTGTGTGTGTGGGTATGCAGATCAGGGGGGATGCTGGATGAGCCAATGGGAATCTCCTCTACCTAACTAACACACATGCATGCACACATACACACAGCTTTCTCTGCAAGCTGGTGCTCCGTGCCTTGAATAATAACAGGGTTACCCGGGCAACCGGGCTAGGATGATCGATGGGCCTGGCCCTGATAAACAGAGCCGAGAGGGAGTACACGTGTGTGTGTGTGTGTGTGTGTCTGTGTCTGTGTGTCACATGGTTTCTAATGTCGCAGTGGGAGTCCCTTTGTTCTGGGACAATTAGAAGATATCTTATTATCAAATCTCTTCTGACCTGTTATTGTGTGTATGTGTTTGTGTGGGTCCATAGACTGCAGTGCACACAGAGGCACAGTCTAACAGGATGTGTGTGTGTGTGTGTGTGTGTCCGTGTGTGTGTGTCCGTGTGTCTGTGTGTCCGTGTGTTTACAGCACTCGAGGTGGACTTGCTGTGTGTGTGGATGTGGAGCTTTTTTTCCCCTTTTTTCCAGTGAGTGACTTAGATCTCAATGACACTGAACGCCCTTGGTAAAAGCGCTTGTTCAGGCGGACCGGGGGGATGACCACACACCACACACACATTCACCTGAATCACTCGCGTAGGTTAATAATCCCCTTTGGAAAGAGAGAGGCTGCGTGGCTGTTACCCCCACACAGAGTGCAAATTATACAGCTAGGCAGTAGGCAATGAGTCTGACTGGCTACTTGATTTGATTAAATGTGTGCCGCATACAATTATGATTTCACAAGTGGTGCTGTTGGAAAGCATAAAATGGGTTGGAAGAGGGTTAAGAACAAAGACGTAGAAGATGTGAGGATAGTGGAGCTGGCAAAGCGAGAAGCATTTAGGGAAGTAGGTGACATACTTTGTGGTAATGGTGAAATTATAGGAGACATTTATTCAGACAATAAAAAGATACACAAAGATGATTTAATTTCATAATAGCTGCATCAAAAAGTCCCATAATGCACTAAAATGCAACACAAATCAGCTTACCAAATGTATTATAACAAAAATACTTGTCACCAACCCCTATTGATATACAGCCTTGTAGATATTTTAGTTTTTACTTGTACAGGGTTAGAGATATCTGAGGTATCTGCCTCCACCCTTATAAGGGTAGTGATTTTGAATTTCAAACATTATATTTAAAATTTCAACAGCAACATCTCTTTCCGGTAACAATGTTCCCCTTAAAATGGATAATCGACCAAACACACTGCCAGAAGTTTTCATAGGGACTAATTAGTTGGTTGAAAGTAATTCAATAGTTTGCTGTTTGAGTGTTTAATGTATTTTTCAACACTGAAAGAACAAAAGTCCATTTCAATGTATTGTATCGGGTTGGATGTAGAAGTGTGTGTGTGTGTGTGTGTGTGTGTGTGTGTGTGTGCGCGCGCGTGCGTGTTTGTGCATGTGTGTATATTCGCGTCAGCAACCAAATATAATGCACTCGTAAAAGTGGCACATTAAATCACATCAAATTGCATCTGTACAGTTAGATGAATGTACTTAACGTGAGCTTTCATCGAACTCAAATTATCTCTTGGAAACTGACTGTTTTTTACGTCACAAGCAAAATGTCACAACTTAACTGTTGGCTGAGTAGTGTATTAGTGATTGGCATTCACACAGCCTCCTCTTGTCTGCACTGCAAACTTGTGCATCCCATTACCCTTGCTCGCTCCCTCCCCTCTCTCTCTCACCTCCTCTCTTCCCTGCCTCCCTGTTCCCTCTGCTCAGAGAGGAGGGGAAGGAGTATAGGAAGGAAGAGTAGCTGCTGAGAGGTGCATCTGCAGCCAAAGTTGCCTCTCAAGAGCTGATGTGTCATCCTGGAGCTCGCCGTGCATTTCTCACAAAGACAACATGTCGACCTCAAAGCTGGGTCATCTAAGTGTATTCGGAAGGCACACTGCTCTTTCGCCCAGAATACCAAGAGACACGCCTCTCTCTGTGTTTCAATTGCTTTATGTCGCAGCACCAAAAAGTCGCTTCTCTGTGACCTTGTACACTTAAATCGGTGAGTCCAGGGCCAGGCGCTAAGACATTATACAATGGCTTGAGCTTTGCGGAACGACCGATGAATCGTTGACAAAATGTGATTGTCTGAAATGAACAATACATATGTACATGACACAGGGGCATTATCCACACATGGACTAACCATTAAGCCAAGAGTGACGTAGCATTACATGCTTCTGTTAAGTTTTAACTAGATCAAAAACCATTCCAACTTAAAAACATCAAGGTTTCAAAGTGTGTTTTGACGGCAAGGCGATGCAGTTTCAGCATCAATTACCATATTGCAGGTAGCTGGCCCATTTTGTATGCTGGACATCTTAAAGGCACATTACATACTCATGAAAACACACAAATGACGAAACATGCTCACACACACTCTCATAATTAATTGACTTTTTTCTTAAAGTTTGTAAAACCTTACAGATACAGTACTTTTATCCAAGTTTTATGAAAGAGAATTTCAGAATGTTTGATAGATTGCCTGTCAGGCATTGTGTTTACAGTCTCAATGGCGCCATTTACCTCTCATCTCTTAACCGGGAAAAGCCCCGTCAGCTAGGTAATGGCAATGTGTGTGTGCGTCATTGATGTCCTAATGCATTTTGCTCTCTGCAGTGACGCACTGCTGCTGCATGCCTCGTGTGATAAGGTGGAGTTACACACTTCAATCATCTGCAAATAGGTGGTGCTGTGTATATTTTGGAGTCTGTGAGGGAATTTCCAACAGTGCCTCCCTAACCACGTTCTATTGTTTGCTCTTAAATGTTTTCACCTGTGAGGTTTCTATTTTCTTTATTTTCTTTAGGATCCCCAATAGTTATAACCCTAGTTACAACTATTCTTCCTGGGGTGCACACAAAAGACAAAACAAGACAAGACAGTGATACATTGCAAAATACTTTCACACGATAAAAAATAAATAAATAAAAATGTGAGAAAAGTATTTTTTTCAAAGATTCAGAAATTGAGATATTTTTTATGGACATTTTGAGTACACTAGATTTTGTTGTTGTTGTAAAGCCCACATACATTACAAGTCTCAACTCCTACTTCCATTGTAGCTAAAGGACAGCAGCACCTTGGCCGCTGTCTCTTTCCTTCTACCTCATCAGGCTGTTATCTTTCACCGGAAGCTTGCATTGCTGTATCTTCCAAATCCCCTCGTCATCCTCCTCTGTAAGACCATTACTTCAGCTAAGTCGTTAAATACAGCTGTGTGTGTGTGTGTGTGTGTGTGTGTGTGTGTGTGTGTGTGTGTGTGTGTGTGTGTGTGTGTGTGTGTGTGTGTGTGTGTGTGTGTGTGTGTGTGTGTGTGTGTGTGTGTGTGTGTGTGTGTGTGTGTGTGTGTGTGTGTGTGTGTGTGTGTGTGTGTGTGTGTGTGTGTGTGTGTGTGTGTGTGTGTGTGTGTGTGTGTGTGTGTCCAATAGGATTTTTAGGAAGTGCGCTGGCTCTGTGCGAGGCAGACCCCAGTACTTACATAATGCTGCTTGTAAAGCTGCGGGCACAGACCAACCGGCCTGCACCTCCACCTCTGCATCTTTATGTCAGCCTACATGTCTGTCTGTCTGTTATTCATTCTACCTCCCAGTCTGTCTGTGCTTTAATATCTCTCAACATTAACCACTTACATTTTGGTCTGCCTCTTGTTGTGCCTTCTTTACTGACAGATTTATTCCCTAAGTCTCTGTTTTTCTGTTACTAATTCTCTGTATCGTCGATTAATTTTTGGACCCAACTCAGTGCCAGGCTCCAATCTTTGCCTTATTTTCTGGCTAAATCTTTTATATCCATCTCACTTCTTATATAGGCCGCATAATGATTTAGTCCTGCTCTGTCCTGATATTCTTATGTAACTCTCTGTTTGCCTGTGCAATCTCCCTTGTCTGAAAGACTCACACACACACAAGAGATGTCCGATTTCGGATTAAAAAAAAAGTTTTATCCAGCTACAATCAAGATTACAATTTCCTCTTGCAATTTTTAGGGAAAGCAGATTTTAGCATACTGCGTTGCAATGATTTTTAACCATCTGTATGAAGGTTTTCTTGATTGTGACTTAATTTGTTCCAGGTTTGGTTATTCTTCTCAGACTTTTCCACCGCACTATATTCTTCTGTTTCTCTTTAACATACGTTATTTTCATCTCTCCTAACTCTACCTGTACATTACATGATGTCACAAAGAATTTGTAGATGGAATTTGGGGAATTAAGATTCAACATATCAGCTTAATCAGATCCTAGATGAGAATGCATTAAGGAAGGACTTGCCAACCATTTTGATAACCTTAGATGGTTACCATGTGATGATTGTAGTCTGAAGAAACAAGACATATTGGCAATTTATCGATTTATTTGTTTAACAAACAGGGGCCTCAGTAGCATATGGAAGAACCATAAATAGCCACAGCAGCCTGGATTCTGCTCCTCATGCTGGTCACCTTCTTCGAAATGTGTGATGGCATCCCACTCTTCAAGCAGCATTTGTCGCAAGTCAGCCAATTTGGTTCTCTTGGTCACTCTGGCACGAAACAGCAGATCCAACAAGTGTTCAATCAAATCAGTCATTAGTAAAGTTCCCCTTGACTACCAGTGTTAAGCTTACCTGGATGAGCAACCCTTGCCCAGTTCTATATCAAAAATGCCCACAGTTACAAGAGCGATAGAAGTTACCTTTTCTTGAGCTTGATAGTGAGGCAAAAAGCTAAAAATGTAAAATGTTGAACCATGGTGGAAATGTGGAAATGATTGAATCGATTTTTTAAACAGTAAAAATAACTTAATTTCAAGTTGATTGTTTTACATTTCACCATTGCACATTGATTGAGCTCTTATTATTAGGAAAATGAAAGGCTCCATGGAAATGCAGCTACGCACTGGCCTGTGACCCATGCCATGCCACATTGGATAAGAATTCATGAAGAATTGAAACCTAATATAGATCCATGGGATGCTTCTCTCTAGAGGACGATTGCTCACAGGACCTCTTCTCTGTCTGATTCTATTACTGTGGCTAGTGGTGCTTGGGCGAACTGACCAGAAAGCAAATGAGGGCCTTCGGCGAGATAAGTTTAAAAAGTGCGGGGAGGGCGAAATGAGGTATGCGTGTGAGAGAGATTGAATTGATTAATGGTTGAAACCACTCAGTGCGGACTCTGGCTTGCTGAAAGCCACCTGTCCCCTCAGTTCCATCACTTCACATCACTGACTTCGACTGGCCCCAGCCCCCTCTGCTCTGTGTGCCGCAGTGTGCCATCACCATCCAACAGAGAACATTCAATATTGTCTTATTTTAAACGTTATATGAAAATATTGATATTAACATATAATTGTTGAATGAAATATAACACACAGTGCCTATTCAATAGTCTTATCTTTTTGGAAATTTGTTTTGTCAAAACCTCACTGCTCCCAGCTTCTTTAATGTGAATATTTCCTGGTTTGGATGATTGTAAACGTGATACCTTTCGTGTTAAAGATTATTGGTCTGACTCTGAATGCACAACACAAATTGTTAAATATGTTAACATAAGCTTTAGGGACTCTGGCAAGAGTATCTCAAATAGAGGATAATCATTAGTTGCACTCTAATAATATTATGTAAATGACTATACTGTAAACTGTATTCCATTCAGAATATTTGTTATGTTGAACCTTTTTTAATTCTCTGTCAGAGTGACAGACAACACATAAACAAAGGTTAACTGGAGCTATAACTATCGACTCTTCCCTTTTAGAGTGGAACATAATAATGGAACGGGTCAGCGAAATGATGCCCATAGGCTCCACACTTCTTGTCATGAACAAACTGCATTGAACCTTTTCTTTTATGCACCAATTGCTGTGTTCCTCCTGTGTTTCGGCTGTCTCACTAAAGTATTAACTGCAAATGGAAACAAGGAGAGGAATTTCAGTACTGAGTTTCACAGTTAACCATGGCGAGCATTTAAAGCAATCGTGCGTCACTTTTTCAGAAATTAATGTCGGTTACATTTATGCTATTGCCAAATGAGTTGATATAAAGTTGCTTAAGCATATCAGGCCCACACAACCTTCTCTGTTTTTCTCAGTATGGCAGTGTTTAGAGACTGGTGTCACCCCCTGACACTTGTGCAGGAGCTCAACAAGTGCCCACAAAATGTTTGTTGTTGATTGTACTGCTAACAGAAAACCTGGACGTACAGCAGAAGGAATCAAATCCATAGGATAACCTCATAACCCCAAGGATAACCTCATGTAAATGCAGCAACAATGTTGTTGTAATTACTCAGATTACCTCAGGGAGGCAACAGAAGTTATACACTATAGCTTTAAAGGTGCTGTAAGCGGAATGGTTCTTTTAGATAACTTCCTGTCAGTTACTGCAGTTAGCAGTCCCCTCGCTCGTCCCTACGTCACCACATTAATGCACTGCGGTCTTCAAGCAGCGAGTTATCTAGCATCATCTCAGATCCATAAGTGTGATAAAACAGACATTGGGAAGGATTTTTACCTGCTCCGCCATTGTAGGCTCATAAACATTCACCCATCTGTTGCTCTGGCGTGCACCGGCAGTGAGACCATGAGTGAGACGGGTGTCGGTTTGTAGTGTTCTCTCTTGTGATTGGATAAAAATTTCGGGATCCTCCAATAAGTTTATTTACCGATTACATGCAAAGCAGCTGACTGAGAGATCAGCTTTATGAAACGCGCACATTATGTAAGTGATCACTGTATGAATAAAGAGCGATTGAACACTTATATTAACATAAATAAACCCCTTACTTCACCTATGGTGGTAGATGATAGTTATGCAGTGATGAGTGATAAGGTATTCTTTGGAGGAGTCTCTCACGTTTGGATGGAGGATTATGTTGTCCAGTGGTGCTAGGATTAACTATCGCCATTAGAGCATAACAAACAACTGTGTGTGTGTGTTCATGGCCTATATTGGCCTGTACCAGGACTCAGAGAGCAGATGGTGTGCCATGGTTTGTAATGCTCTGTTCACTTAACTTGTATACTCCCCTGCCATCCCTAAACACACACAGAAACACACACATACACACAAATGAAAGGAAGGAATAGTGTAAAGACGGTTTTGGTTTATCAACTGAGACCGAGAGCAACAAACCCACAAGGTTTCAGTCCAGTGTTCTGTTTAATACAACACACCGTATCAAGACAATCCCTCCCATCCCAATAGTATTAATTCATGTTGTGTGTGAAAGCACTGAGAGACAAACCCAAACCACCATCGCAGAGCCAATTCCTCTGCCTGTTGCCATGGCTACCATCTCCTTAGGACAATATTTATTTAAAAAAACATTGTTATAAGCATTCACATGACTGTTGGGCTGTAATAAGAAGGCAGTGTTTTTGTTTCTGTGTGTGAGCTTAAAGAATGAGAGAGACACTCTGGATGGGGTCATCCCTATGTTCCCACAGCACGTTGGTCCCACAGTCCTATGTTCTTGGAATTGGCGATTAGGTTCAGGCCTCACAGCTGGGTGATTAGGGTAAGGGGTCAGGGAGAGGGTAGATTAGGAGCGACACACACATACATATTATTCTCTATTATATAGATAATGTGGGACCAACATAGAAACGCTCCCGTCTGGACCACTGCTATGTCGTACGCTGTGTTTGCTGTGCGAACATCGTACTGACACCACCAAGAGATGGAAGGACTTTATAAAGTATTAGCATTCAATTGGCTGATCAGTGATCTAAGCTCTTTCCTTCTGGCAGGCCGTTATTGTTTAAAAAAATTATATAATGTTTACTTTAAACCCTACAAGAGGCAAGGTTCTAATAAGAGGACTAACGATTGTTAACTTCTTCAAATCCAATAAAGAGCAGGAAAGACATGCTAACAATGCTAAAGTAGCTTCCAGGACAGACTTACAGACAATAGGGAAATAGCACACGTTCAAAATATATATGGTATTCGAAACAGGTTCTAAAAGTAGTTAGCTAGTTTTTCAGACATGCAAACTTTTCCATCTAACATTAAAACACTAACTGCTAGTAAGAAACTGAATTTTTTGAAATCCATTCCTAACATTTTTGGCCTGCCGTGACTAGTGATTACCGTATTTTCCGCACTATAAGCCGCACTGGACTATAAGCCGCAGGTGTTATAATGTTTAATTACCATATGTAAGAGTTCGTGCACAGAGGGGATTGTCGGGAAAGAGATGGCTGCTTGAGGAAGCTCCCATTTATTAAAGATCTCCTATTATACTACTTTTCTGGTCTTAATTTCTTGTTAAAAACTGCTATAGAGCAACCTGACACGAATCACATCACAAAAAACCATGTAGATTTTCGGGACACTGTTCCTCTCACCCTAGCGAGCACAGCAGTCTGCTCCACACACTGCCTTGAGCTTCTTCGCCCCCCCCCCCCCCCCCCCCCTCCTGCAAACCCCACTCCGTTGTGATTGGTTACCTTCCTTCCGGAACATTTCCAGCAGCGCGCGGGGAGATTTCTGAGAGAGGAAGGTGGGGGCATGGCCGGAGCTTTCCTGAGCAGCATTAGCATACATGGAAACATCCGGGGACGTGACGACACGATACCCGGAAATTTGAACAAGTGAATTCTCGACCGGCTGCCTTAGTGTTTAGTGCTCTGCATAACCACCCCAGACGGTAAGCAGGGAATACGTCTAAATGCATGTACGTAATTATTTGATACGCTAGTATGGTTAAACATGATTATAAATCATTACAACAACGTTTATAGGTCTTAAAAGTCGAAAAGTATCATAGGTCCTCTTTAACATTTCAACAAACAAGTTGCATATTTGCATAACGTACGTAAGTGTTACCATTTAGTGCAATAGTAGCTACTAGGGATGGGCACGAGTGTTTTCGCTACTCGTGTGATCGCTTGCATTCCTCGAGGATCAATCGATTCCTCGTTAAACTTTTTTCTATTTTTAGAACGCAACGCATCTGTCTACAGAACAACGGTTGACCGCAATAAAGCGCTCAATGCTTATGTCAAACAGTCACAGTTGCCATATGATATTAAGGATTTTTTTCCACAAGTTTAAAACAAATTTTCCTCACTGAAAGTAATTAAATAGACGGGCCCATGGGCGTAACATTGCGTATGGACGGTGTGGACGTGTCCATACCAATATTCAAATGTGCTGAAATTGTCCATACCAATATGAGAAGGATATGACAACGACGAGAAAGGGTTAATGCGTTGCCTCTTTATAGTCCCGCCTTATGTATTTTGTGATTGTGATTTGCTTTGCCTCCTGTTGGTTGTCGTGGGTTGTGTTTCGGTTAGCGGTGATTGCTTGCTTAATTTGAGAGCGGTAAAACAGCTTCTGCTGTCATTTCGGAAGTGTGCTAACGGCTACATTAGCATTTGGTTAAATGATATGCAGTTTGTTCATTATGAGCCACCGGAGCCACCGTACTGTGTTGCCTCATCAAATCAGAATGCCCGGTGGGCTAGTTCACTTTTACCTCCTGTTTGTTACTGTATCGGAGCCATGATCGGAGCGCAGTTTTTGAATGCTTTGATTAAATGCAGTCGTTTAAACTCGGTGTGATCCTTGACTCATACAAACACATAAGAACTTTCTACAAGGAGGGCATGACAATAAGTAGCAGCTATGTCAACTTTGCGCAGACATGTAGCATAGTCACTGGGACTGTTCAGGAGAAAAGCTCAGTCGGACCTCAGCAGCTGATCACGGGCGTAAAGCCGAAAGAGTGTCCCTCAGTACCCGATGCGATCGCTGATTAATGAACGAACAGTAAAAAAATATTTAAAATAATTGTATTGATTATGGGGCCCATTGTAGTCCTGGAAACCAAGGCAATTGCCTACTTTTGCCTATGGCTAGGTTCACCTCGTCTGCACACAAACACACACAGACATCGTTATTGATGAATGAGAGGGTGATCCTTATCTCATAATTATGAGATCTTTATCTCGTAATTACGAGATACTTATCTCGTAATTACGAGATCTTTTCTCATAATTACGAGATCCTGAGTGTGCTAACGGCTACATTAGCTGTGAAACTTTTTTTTTTTTTGGTGAATGCTCAGCGTTTGCGCTGTGCAAATTGCGCACTATATATGCCTATTGATTCTGCTCTGCTATGTGCTGTAGTAAAGATAGGTCGCCTTGGAAACAATTAAGCCCCCGTAGACCGCGAGCATCTTGTCTTTTTCACTCGCGCAAATCACCATTCTCTGCAGCCGTCACCGGCTCTGTGTTGTTTCTCTCTCACCGGCTCGCCGAGGCTCGGGCACGCTCGCGCTTCAGCTGCCCTCCAACTCCCCGGTTCACTCGTAAACTGAAATTCCGAATCGGGGACAGCCCTACTGTGAAACATAAGCAGCCAAGGATGTATGAATATAATAAGTGTTTTAGTGCAAAACGATTGATAGCTGCTCAACTCTTGACTAAACTGTAGGCTACATAGATACATGATAAAACTGGTTTGGTTAATAAACTAGTGAGCGGTTGGATTCTGGGGCGAGGGCGTTTCGCCAAATTGTGTGACGTTTCGCCAAAATGTGTCCCCACCAATATGAACATCAAAGTTACGCCACTGGAAGGCCACAATTTAAACCGATCGAGTAGGTCTGCAATGGGGAGAAAACAAGAGAAAACTAGAACTGCAAGCAGTTGTGGACGGGGGCCAAGCCGTCCCGCGCGACTCGGGATCGGGCGTCGTCGTCCGCGGCGCCGGCCCCTGGCTTCACGGAATCTGGGGATGTAAAGTTTTTGAATGTGGGATGTTCGGTTTGGGAGTTATAGACCGAAAGGTGTGTGTTTTGGTGACTGACACAGTTTTTGCGATGTAGCGAAAAAAATTCCCACCCGCAAATGGGCGTGGCCTATCCCAAAAGATGCAGCTGACTTGTGGGCATCTGTGGATATAAAGTTTTTGACTGTGGGATGTTCGGTGTGGAAGTTATGGCCCCAAACGCCTTTTCTTTGCGTTTTGTGGTTTTGGCGCCCCCTATGGATGACTTTCGCAAAACTGCGTTAGATAGAAAGATGCAGCTCAATGTACCAAACAAGTGGATGTCAAGTTTTTGAATGTGCGATGTTTGGTTGGGGAGTTATGAGCAAAATCAAATTGTCAACCTCTCCACTTATTTGAATTTTCCCGCCAAATAGTTCGAAACAGGAAGTGAAAGTGCAAAAGTAATTTGTGTAATAAATCCGGCATACATAGGAATTTCTTGGCCAGATTTTTGGTATAGACTCAGGTATGCCCCATGATAGTGTCGCTTGAGTTTCAAGAAAATCCCTTTTGTTTTTGTTTTTTTAAAGATTTGCGCGAATGTTTGAAGCGCTAGCGTTTGGTCTTCCGATGGTCGTAGAAAAATTCTTTATTGAACTTTTGCTCGTGGGAGTCGGTAGAGCATAATGCTTTTGGTTTCGTCCAAATCGGATAAAAACTCTAGGAGGAGTGTGTTTTGGTGACTGACACAGTTTTTGCGATGTAGCAAAAAATCTATCTATACGCAAATGGGCGTGGCCTATCCCAGAAGATGCAGCTGACTTGTGGGCATCTGTGGATATAAAGTTTTTGACTGTCGGACTTTCGGTGTGGAAGTTATAGCCCCAAACGCGTTTGCCTTTGTTGTAGCGCCACCTAGTGGTTGGCATGTCTGAATTTTTGTGTCTGCGTACACAGCACGGACCTGGATAAGCCCGACAAGTGGCTTGTCTTCAAACTTTATGGTTTGGGCTGCAGCACCACTTTTAGGGGCGCCAAATAATAATAATAACTAGAACTGCAAGCAGTTGTGAACGGGGGCCAAGCCTCCCACGCGACTCGGGATCGGGCGTCGTCGTCCGCAGCGCCGGCCCCTCGCTTCACGGAATCCGGGGATGTAAAGTTTTTGAATGTGGGATGTTCGGCGTGGGAGTTATAGCCCCAAACGCGTTTTCTTTGCTTTTTGCGGTTTTGGTGCCTCCTATGGATGACATTCGCAAAACTGTGTTATGTAGAAAGATGCAACTGACTTGTGGGCATCTGTGGATATAAAGTGTTTGACTGTGGGATGTTTGGTGTGGAAGTTATAGCCCCAAACGCGTTTTCTTTGCTTTTTGTGGTTTTGGCGCCCCCTATGGATGACATTTGCAAAACTGTGTTTGATAGAAAGATGTTGCTCAATGTACCGAACAAGTGGATGTCAAGTTTTTGAATGTGCGATGTTTGGTTGGGGAGTTATAGCAAAATGAAATTGTCAACCTCTCCATTGTAAAGACACTTTTTTGAATTTTCCCATTTTCCCGCCTAAAGACTTAGAAAATGGCGAAAACAGGCAAAAAAAATTAAAAACTCTTTTTTTTAATAAGTCCGGCCCACATAAAAATTTCTTTCCCATATTTTTGCCATAGGCTCGGGTATGCCCCATGATAGTCTCCCTTGAGTTTCAAGAAAATCCCTCTTTTTTTTTTTTTTTACGGATTTTCGCAAATCTTTAAAGCGCTACCGTTTGGTCTTCCGATGGTCGTAGAAAAATTATTTGACCAACTTTTGCTCGTGGGAGTCGGTAGAGCATAATGCTTTTGGTTTCGTCCAAATCGGGCGAAAACTGTAGGAGGAGTATGTTTTGGTGACCGACACAGTTTTTGCGATGTGGCGAAAAATGTATATATACGCAAATGGGCGTGGCCTATCTCAAAAGATGCAGCTGACTTGTGGGCATCTGTGGATATAAAGTTTTTGACTGTCGGACTTTCGGTGCGGGAGTTATAGCCCCTAATGCGTTTTTCTGCTGTTATAGCGCCACCTAGTGGCCGGCATGTCTGAATTTTTTTGTCTGCGTACGTACCATGGACCTGGATAAGCCATGCAAATGGCATGTCCAAACCCTTTACGGTTTGGGCTGCAGCACCACTTTTACGCATGGAAGAATAAAGAATAATAAAAGTCCCAGCAAGAACAATAGGGTTCCCTGCCCCGCAGGGCTTGGGAACCGCGTTGCTCTGCAAAACGCGGTCCCAGCCCTACTCGGGCTTGGCCCCCTAAAAAGCATAGGCTGTAGTTGTAACAAAAAAAAAATAGCCTAAGTCACCATTTAAAATAAGAAGGGCAGCAGATAATATAAAATGATTGTCCTACAATTTAAATACATATAAATAACTCACCAAAGCAGATAGTTGTAGGCCTATATCCAACCGCGTAATGCTCCGTGAATAATTACCGCGACTAATTCCTCATTAACGGAACGTTACACCGGTCGGTTTTTGAATCTTATCCCCATATTCCCTATTGAAGGCTTCTTAACTGTTGTTGGCTCGGAGCGAATGTGCCTGAAGTAAGCCTTGCTTCTTCTTTTCTTTCCAAGCGGAGAGCACCTTGCATGCTCACCTGGAGTCTACTCATTACTAACTGAGAGTAACAGGTGTCATCTCCCCTTTTTATAAACGTAACTTTATCATCTGCTTTGAAATAATTGGACAGTTATATATTCCTGAAAATGTTCTGGAGAAGAAAGGAGAGACCGTGTTCAGCTTCGCGGTGCTGTGGAGAACACAGGCTGCGCTGCGGTTGCACGGAGGTGGCAGTTATTTGCAGTTGATGTTTGACACAACGCTCAGTTTATTGCACTTGCATCAAAATATTTAATTTTGTTAAACTTTATTTTATCCGTTTTGTGCTGTTTTGTACACGTATATGACATTTTAAAATAGGGGCGGCCGCGGCCCGCCGGCCTAAGGGCTACAGACACTAAAAAAAAACATAAAAAAAATAAAGATTTTCCTCATCCACCAATCGAGTTCATTTGAAACGAGGAGTAGGCTACTCGAGTACTCGATTACTAACGCCCATCCCTAGTAGCTACAGAACATATACTGTGCTGTGTAATAACAGGGTCGAAAAATGGGGAAACAGTCGCGGTCTATAGTCCGAAAATTACGGTACTAAGCTTGATTGGACAAACAGTGGTTGGGGGGAGGGGTCAATGCACCAGTTACTTGGTTTATGAAAAAGTAAAAAAGGGAGACAGGAAGACAGGGAGGGAGAAAGATTGGAGGAAAAGAGAGTTGAGCTACAGATTTTCACAAATCCCACTGTTGGCAGTCTTTCCAGACCGTGTGTTCCCATGCAGATTAAACCCCTCCCCCCCCCCCCCTCCCAAAAAACACGCACACACACTAAGAATACACATATTAAAGCTATGTCAACCATCAAACATAAACCCAAACTGGGCTCAGATTGCTGTGTGTTAGGTGGGATGCTGCCACACACTCTTTGGGTTGTCTGTGTCTACATACTTGTGTCTCTAACCGACAAGGTTTCCACAGTCTCAGATTAAAGAGCCAACGATTTGCCTGCTGTGCTGTGCATTAGCTATGTTTAGAGTTATGAAGCGGATTGGACCAGGATGGTTTGATGACTACTACTGACTTTAAGAGTCTCCTTGGTTTACTTTTGGTATGGCACAGCTACATTCTCCTCCTTCTTCCTCTTGTGCTTGCTCTGTTTTTTTTTTACTGTCTACATGTAACTGTCGTTTTGTTCTTTTTCATTCATGCCTGACAAAACACAGCAGTCTGGGTCTTTGTTTCTATGTTTCTTTGGCCTTTTGTTTACGTGTAGATGCAGGTTTTGTGCACTGTGTTTACTCTTGCTTCTTCATCTCTTACGTAGACGAGGCATGTTTTTGTAAGCATGTAGCCTCATTTTCATCTTCAGGGGCTGGCATCTGGTCTGCCAGTCTTCTGCTCCCTGTTTTTACTCCTCCCTCTCTCATCCCCTCATCATCTCGTTTCAGTCATGATTACACTTTGCAGCGCCGCTGACCTGTGATGATGTAACTACTTTTTGGCTGCAAAATTTACCCTTGCAAAGCATTAATTTCTCCCATCTATTTGAGAACGGCCCCCTCTCGGTCTGTGCCTCCCATACACTCTTCCCATTCGGGGCCATTTTTCTTTTAAGGTCTTAATCCTTTTTCCTAAGCAATAGCACAGTGGGGGTGGGGGGGTGGAGTGATAGTGAGTTATCGGGAGAGAGAATTTGGGAATGTTCCCAGATGATTTAGTTGTATAATGTAAAAGACTTAAAAGTTAGAGGGCAGAAGCTCTGTAGGATGTGGATGTTGCACCTGTTAAGTAATAAGTAAAAGGATGATGGCTATTGGCACTTTGAAGCCTGCAGCAGAGGTCACTTTGGCTGTCAAATATTGTCTTTTGTCGAGGCATCACATTCTGAGTGATATTTAGGAGCCTTTCTGAGTCATGCATTACGTTCCCAGTCGGTTTGAGACTTTAGAATTACATTGCACAGCGCAGACCTATTCAGTGTTTCAGACAAGTGTGGTTGAGATCAACACAGCTCTAAAGTTAGTTAGTTTGTAATTAACTTACATAAATTAAAGCTGTTGAATTTAAGTGAAACTAAAGTGCCCTTTTACTTGCCATTCTCCCCTCCTGGTCGCATTTTTCTGTCTCTTAGTCTAAATGGTGGGGGGCCGTATATGGGTAATTTGATGCTTTAATTTCAAGTTGATGCAAAAGTTTTGTTTTCACTTGTTAAGTGACTATTCTATAGAACCATTTTGTTTCGAGTGTCAAGAAACCAACCAATGTTTTCTTTTGTGTGAAAATTAAGACCTTCAAAAATGCATGATTTGGATTGTGGCCATTTTGGAAGATTGGCAAAAAAGCAATGGTCCGGTTTCTTGATATTAAAACTAAAATTGTTCTATAGACCCTTACCTTCAATTTAGAAGTGAAAACAAAACGTTTACATCCAGGGGGTTATCAAGGCACCCCACTCAGGGCTGTACAGTGCGACAGTTTTGATCGCATTTGCTACTGAAATTGATCACGTGCGATGATGAATACGAATCCTATCGCACTCGTGCGACAGGTTGATAATGAGGAGAGGCTGTCTTTGAAACACAGAGGAGAGATGCACAACACTGCTTAGAGGGCTCTACATTAACACTGCGGGTAAATGAGTCTTAGGCAAGTAAGTTATTAAGTCCACCCTCCACTTTGGCTGGTGAAAGATGTGTGCTCGGGATCTGTGCTCGTGCAGCGATTCTAGGTATAAAAACTTCACGGCTGCATCTAGACCATATAGGCTTCAACGGCAATTGCCGGAAGGAGACGGCACATTACCGCAGTTAAGTTAGCGCGTGTACAAACAGAACATTTCCTGTGCGCCTTCAAATTAAAAGCCTGTTACTAGCCAAACGTGAGTTGACTTTTATTTTGAAGCCGGTAAGAACAGGAAGTTAGCGCTTTTTTCTAGCTTGAAAGTCAACTCTTTCAGCTGCAGAGAACAGTCAACAGTAGCCTAGTTAAACAAAGTTTTAAATAAGCCACTGAAAAGCTACTCCCAACACATTCACAACAACCTATTTAATTTATCCTAAATTGTACCAATGTGTATACTTTTTTATTTAATAGGCTATGTTTAATGTTTTAAAGTTTGGTTTTAATTAACAGAAGGACATTATAATAATAATACTGAATCAGCAAAAAATTGCAATTGGCAGGTTAGATTCTTTTTTCTAAATCAGTGCACCCCTATTCATTTTTCTACAATTATTACTGCACACACTAGGATATCATATTAATTGTGAATCTCAAATGAGACCAGGATGACATGCTCAAAGGTAATTAGAGCAAAATGCAAGGGTTAAGGTTATGCAAGTTTTCAATCATAGCCTACTTTGTGTGCTACCAAATTTATTTTTGTGCTACTGAATTTTTTTGCTTGCTAGCACCAGTGCTACCACCTAAAAAAATAAGCGTACAGCCCTGCCACTACAATAGGTGGGGTTTAAAGAAAGACAGTCACCCAAATTGAAAAATATTTTTTTATTTAGTCTTTCCATCATTTGGTAACAGTTTAACACTCAATCCACATTTGCAGTTATCTGGCTTTGGAATAAGGTGATGATAAAATGATATAAGCTATATTCCACAAATATAAATAAGTTAACATTCCTTTGAGGACACAATCCCTTTTTTCAGTGTAATCTTACCCCCCCCCCCCCCCCCCAACACCTCCTCCTGGGCCAGGTAACGAGGTCCCATGTCATCAGAGGAGTCTCCACGTGTTGACCTCCTGAGGGGGACACAAAAGGCCTGACATCATCCTCTGTTCATGTATGCTGGCCTGGTTTACTATTCAACTTTGAATGGGGTTGTCATTGACTGCTACACACCCCTCGGACTTGGCAACTCCTAGGCTTTGCACACTTATTTATGAATCATCTAATTGCAAGAATATTTTATGTCGAGGATGTTCAGTTGTTCCTCCGCTAACAGTGATTTTAATTGTTGCAGCATTATACCTGCCAATAATGTTTTAGCAAGATAAATAATTATTATTTACAGTTCCTTCTGATAGCTAGCTAACTAGTATCTAACATCACTCAGTGCCAGTTAATGTTGCTACCATCCTAGCCTATGTGGTTCATCTCTGCAGATAAATCATATTGGCTACATCAGTCAAGCTACATAGTATCTGAGTGTGTGTGTGTGTGTGTGTGTGTGCGTGTGTGTGTGTCGGTGTGTCGGTGTGCACAACAGAGTCAGGCAGTGGTAGCAGTAGGTTCAGGATTGGTGCCAGACTTAGCACTTAGCCTGGCACTGGCTTATCAAACAGAGTGTGTGTGTGTGTGTGTGTGTGTGTGTGTGGGGTGACTTGGGACCTGTGCTGGCTCTCTCATCAAGTATGCAGTTGGAGTCGACGCTGCAGCAGAGATGCCTAATAGAGAAAGCAGGAGAGAGAAGAGAAAGAGTTGGAGCAAAAAGGTCCTGAATACGTCATACCACCCGCTCACTTCCAGCTTCCACTTCTCTCTCCTCTTCACCGTTGCACCTGCCAATTACTGCTTTTCAGATTTGACTATCTCAGGCTGCTCTTCATCCGCATCTCTTCCCCTTTCACTCTCTTATCTACCCCACCCACTCAATAAATACTCCTTACATATCCCCAGCCTTTCACGTCACTCGCTTTCTATTTCCCACCAAATCTAATGTCATTCACACCTTTCCCTCTCAGTCCCCTGCAGCTTGCACAAAAGAGCTGTTTTGAGTTTGTGCAGCCCTCCCCACACTGCAGCTAGCATCAGAGCTTCACACATATTACATTTGCACCTCTGCTTGCAGTTCCTGCTCCCGCCATGACCATATAAGTGCATCCTCTTGGCTGAGTGAGTGACATCACAGTGTCGATTGGCCAGGAGCACTAGCAGGAAGCACCAGTAAAAGGTCACTTTTTCAATAGGTGGAGATTGGGTGTTGTTCAAAGGGCGCCTCTTTGGATATACTATCTCCAGAACTTCTGTGTCTCACACACACAATTTAATTTCTTCTCACATACTCCACTTGTTGTTTCTAGCTCGTGGAAGTGGCTTTGATTAAGTGAGAACAGACCATTGTGTGGGGTTTTCTGTGTGTGTATCTCATGTAGCACTGTCCACTCTGGTCCAGTCGCTAGATCAGAATTTGAAGAAATCACATCCAGTCCTTTTGTTTTGGATGTAAAGCTGCAGAATGAATCACTGTCTTCATCCACCAGCCTGTCTCAGAGGCTGACTCACTCTTCATTAACAAGTTGACTGCTGTCAGCTGCTCACTGGTGGCTTGGAGAACAGCCTGCAGACCACACTATAACTATGTCAATACAAACTGCTATATAACTAACTATTATGGAGCAACATGTTAGAAGCATAGCTAGAAGATCTTTAAGTTTAAAAAGGATTGATGCAACCCCCTTTTTATCTATTAAATGTACTGCAATATGGAATCTGCAAATGGCCATTATTGTATCTTGGAATGCTGGTTCCACTTATAAAGACAATCATTATGTTGAACATTATGTCCTTTCATTATCCTTTGATAAATTGTAGACTCCTGCACAGAGCCAGACAGCAGGTTTTAGCTATTTAACAAGCTGGCCCAGATGTTATTAATCTACCAATAAAAGGTCACTTTATGCACTTCCACACTGAATAAACGAGAAAGGCACTTTTTAATGGAGAGGTTTCAATTTTAATGCAAAATGTTCTCCACGGCTAAATGCTAATGTGCTCATTGAGGAAAAACTGACCGGAATGTTTATCAAAGTTTGCCATTTACCCTTTAATTTGACCATTGGTCCAGCACCCTTAAGGCCAGGACACACCGGGCCGATAATCGGGCGTCGGACATTGTCGGAGAGTCTGGAGGGGGCGGGGACATGAGTCCGTTTGGTGTGTTCGGTGACGTCGGCCGTCGTAGATGTCGTCGGCCTTCTTTTCAGCCGATTCAACATGTTCAGTCGGCGTCGGCCAGTCTTTCAGCCGGAGCAATCTGATTGGTGGAGGGCTCGCCCGTCTCAGGTGTGTGTGTGTGCGTCTGTGTGTGTCTGCAGCATGCATTCTCTCCGTTATAATGAGAGCCTACGTTATGACAACACCCTACTTAATGTCGTCCCGCACAAGCGCAGAGCGTGCGGCAAGTCAGTAGTCGGCCCGGTGTGTTCTTCACACTTTTTTGAACGTGTCGGGGAGAATGGAGTTTACTGAATCGGCAGACTCCATTTTCTGGCGACGGTCGGTGGTCGGCCCGGGGTGTCCTGGCCTTAAGGCTTTAGATCATGGGAATGCACGTTTACAGTGGGAACCATGTCTGAAAGAACAGCATTATCATTAAATGGCTTTGCTGATGTACACTATAAATGATTTTGAATTATTGATTGATTGAGGGAGTTCAAAGTGTGTCAGCAGGGCCCTGAGTGAGCTGTTATCACGGTGCAGATTAAGACATCTGTTTCAGATTAGATTATGACAAAATGACACTGCAGAGAGACATGCTATTTCCTCCTGCAGGGATCGATATGCTTGGTCAGCCATAGAGCTCCCTCGTCTGTAATAACCTGATCCATACTGCATAATCCAACCAAGGTCAGGCAAGAGAGTCATTTACATATAGACGCAGGCACCTTGAACTGACAAACTCGTCTGCCAACCAGGCAGAAAATTAACCAGTCAAGTTTGAGCCTCTGTGTGTGTGTGTGTGTGTGTGTGGGGGGGGGGTGTAAGAGTGTGGAAAGCAGTGTTCAGTGTGTGTGTGTGTGTGTGTTTTTAAAAGTCGAAAATACCTGTGCTGTTTGGGCCATTTCATTTTGTCACAGACGTGGTCTTGGTGGGTGTCTAATTGAAAATGCCTATACTGCTGATACCTTTCTCTCCCCCCCTCTACACAAAAAGGCGTGCGTGCGTGTCTGTGTGTTTGTTTATTTATTTGTGTAGCTGTGTTCTTTAGTCTTTCACAGCATGACTCAGACTATCCACCAACATTACACTCACTGGGACACTGAGATTTTTCTATGTTTTGGCCTCATTTAAATCCTATACTCACACATCAAATGTAGGAGGGGAAAAAGGCTGAAACCTACAGTTTTCCAGTCAGTAGAATGCCACTGTAACATCCATCTTATGTGACTTTGCTCATGACTTTTCCTAATCTCTACTGTTGTACTGCACTGTGTTTTCTTGCAGAGGCAATCTGCACTGAATTCTCACTGCATGCAGTACCTGACAGTGACAGGGATATCTCTTATAGTTTCATAAACAATATGTAAATGAGGGATGTATGGGGGAGTGGAAGGCACTAGAACTGTTTTTCTAACCTATAGCATACAGTTTTTGGGTCTCTCTCTCTCTGGTGTGTGTGTGTGTGTGTGTGTGTGTGTGTGTGTGCCACCAATCAAGGTGACCAAAATTATTTATCTGCTCCATCATGTGTGTGTGCGTGTGTGCGAACAATCATGGTGACGGAAATAATTTATCTGCTCCCTCACGCGCAAACATGTGCATGGACAGATGCAAATGCACGCAATGATTGGTAATAGCACACACACACACACACACACACACACACACACACCCACACACACATTTACACACTTCCAGCTTCTTGCTGAATCATGGCCTTCCACTCTGCTGCAGCTACACCACTGACTGACAGATTAAACACTGCCAGTCAAAGAAAACAAACGCTTCTGTTTTTCACACAAGCACACATCTTCCTGCTAGAATAGACGGATGGAAAAATAAATATTGGTACCTCTGCGAATGACTCATTCATTATAGCATGGCATTGGCTATAATGAATCTCAAGCTGTTAACACAACTGTGCAAGCAAACAGCCTGCTGACAAGATTCTCCAGTTCACCGTAACTCATGTAGTAACGTATAATGACCTGACAAAGCCTGTGACAATATGAATGCTTCCACTGCAGCACACTCTTGTAATTAAGCCCTACTGAGAGGGTTGTTTTTTTGGGTTTGCTCTTGGGGTGAAATGCAAGTTTATTTTCATAATGTTAACTCCTCATGTTCCGCATGCTTCATACACTTGCGTTGTGAATGTAGCCTGTTGTGAGAAACTGCAATCAGAGCCTGTGATGTGAGCAGCATGGTGTTGGTGTTATTCAATGTGACAATGTGTTGCATGTTTAACAGTTTCTAACCTTGGTAGTGTGTTGGAGGATTGAAGTTCAGCTAGACTGAAGTAATTAAGCTACAGACAGCAAATTAAGGGAAAAACCTGAATAATAAATGGAGTTGGAAAGTGTCCCATTTTTCCGATTTTAGATTTGAGGTTAGTGGTAGCTGGAGGAGGATGATTGAGTCATAAAACGCTCCGAGTTGGAAAATATCTGTCTCTTTGGTAAATAATAAACAAAAATAAGTGATGGACTTAAATACAACTCCAAAAGTGTGATTTGCTCAGAAACGACCAGTCAGTCCGTGTGAAAGTTAGTTAGCTTTTCTTACATCTGCTGCCAATTCAAGAGGAAATATTGAATTTTCTACATCTAAGTGCCATTATCTGAGAGAGGCCTGTGTTACTATTTTGAGTAACATTAAGGGTATTAAAAGAGTCAGGCTGAGTTAACACCCATGCTGGCAGCTCTTTGAGGCTGTACTGCGCACTGGTATTCAACATGTTTATTGGTATAATGATTTTTACTATGTTCACCATCTAAGTTTGGCATGTGAGCATATCTTACATTAGCTAATTGGCACAAAACGCAGAATACAGCTGAGGCTGATGGGAACGTCATTCATTTTAATGACATAATGAGTTATTCTAATTTACCCTGAGGAGACCATGAATGTCTGGCTGTGGCTAACATTTTGACACGGCAGTTTTTAAGTAGGCAAAAAAATAGTTGCCGAACCGGTGTCTCCTTCTACTTGTCAACTCAAATGAGTTATAAATAAATAATCACATGCTGTGGTAATCCATGTCCCTAAAACATAACTCTATCGAACGCACACGGGAGTGACAATCATCAAAACACCAAATGAGGGAATATCTTTTTTTAAAGAATTCCTCCAGTTGAAATTCTAAAGGGATTGGAATTTGTCACCTATCTGTGTGTGACAAAGGATGTCATGTTGTGACACTGATTGTGCTTTGATAAGCTGCGTGGGGTTGTTGATTGATCTAACAAGGGTTTTGTGGAGACAGAATGGTGTGATGGGAAATGGGAGTGAGAGAAAGATGGACACAATAGCTGCAAAAATAGTTCATTGTCAGCAATGTTACCGATCCACTTGTCTCATCGTACCGTTATTTATCCAATAATGAAAGGGAAGATCGTTTGTATCTGGAAGGATAACAGGCCACAACAACATCATCCTTTACAAGGACCTGACCTGCAGTGACACACCTGACTCACTGTGTGTGTGTGTGTGTGTGTGTGTGTGTGTGTGTGTGTGTGTGTGTGTGTGTGTGTGTGTGTGTGTGTGTGTGTGTGTGTGTGTGTGTGTGTGTGTGTGTGTGTGTGTGTGTGTGTGTGTGTGTGTGTGTGTGTGTGTGTGTGTGTGTGTGTGTGTGTGTGTGTGTGTGTGTGTGTGTGTGTGTGTCTGTGTCTGTGTCTGTGTCTGTGTCTGTGTCTCTGTCTGTCTGTCTGTCTGTCGTCTCCCCCCCCCCCCCCCATAGTTCTTCAGTCACACAACAATGGCAGATCAAATTGCATAGTTTGGGCCCTTTACCACTCTTTTTACCGGCCGTCCGGTCTTTCTCTATCTTTGACTCCCACTCCTGGTCAGCCCTGTTGCTCTCATCTCGCTCACTTTGTCTGACAGCTGCTGCCCACCCTTCATGTTATTGCTCTATCCCTCGTTTGTTGATCTCGAGGCTTTCACCACAGCACGGGAGTTTTTTTTTCTTTTCTTTTTTCCGGCTGTTTGACCCCTCTAAGGACACAGAAGGGCTTTAAATTCAGTAGTGCTGCAGCTTCCACTGTCAAGAGTGTTTTCCTTTGAGCAGAGAGTGAAGTGTAAAACACCCAGGCTACCAGTTGTTCAGACATTGTACGTTCAACAAATCCTTGACTTGTGGTGTTTTATGAATACTGGCAGGGAAGTTTTTTTTTTTTTTGTAATTCACATATTTATTAAATGTTCACAGGTGGTCACATAGATACAGGGACATCTGATACAAATTCATAATACAAAGTCATATTTCATGTTTCATGGCTTCCATATTATTGTTTTCATGGTGACATAAAAAATAAATAAAAATAGTAACAATAATAATAATAATAATAATAATAGAGAAAGAAAAAAGTAAAATAATAAGAAACATCTAGATACTTCCCCCATGTGGAGATAAGAGCCAATATTTATTCTCCTTTCTTCTCCCCTCAATGTGCCATGGTCAGACCCCACAAGCAAAAACAGGCCAATGACCAAAAAAAATAAATAAATATAAATAAATAAATACATTTGTTACCATGGTCCGGTGATGTTAGCTGCCTTTGCAGTTGTGGCTGTATTAATTTGGGTCACTATCCACCTTTATGTGGTCCCAAAACCCTTCCCAAGAGGATACCCCCTCCCCCCAATTGTCACTTAATCGGTTCAACATGCATTCATAAGATACAGTTTCAGTCATTGCATTGGCCCATTCTTCAACTTGTGGGGCTTTTGGTATCTTCCAGTGTCTTAAAATAACACGGCAAGCCGTTACTATACCTACAATAATTACAGAAAAGTCACACTTCGATACGTTAGGTATTTGAGATTTGTCCCCTAATAGACAGAGCTCTGGGCTTAAAGGAATTTCTGAACCAAACCAATTGCTTAAAATGAAAATAATCTTAGTCCAGAGAGGCCTGACCATAGCACACTCCCAGATACAATGGAGAAAAGTACCAACTGGCAGGGAAGTTAACAATATATCGCTGGTTTAAGATATGATACAAGGTGGATTCATTGGAAAACTGGCCTGTGATCGATATAAGACAATATCATAACACAACCTATTGCATTTAGGGGAGAGTGGCCTAAGTTGTGCCGGTGGGCAAGTTGTGCCACCCCTTGTTTCTAGAAAACCATAGAAGAAATTGGTAATGTGACCACTTATTTAAGAAGAGCCATCCATTAAACTCATCCTGTAAAGAAGGGAGAAACATGGAATAAGATATAAGCACATTTAAGCTAAAAAAAACATTTTTTTGCCTTTCAAAGTAAAATTTCCATGATCAAGGTTTTTTGATTACTGTGTCTGAACAATTATAGACACGTTTGAAAACATTGGACACATGTTTTAGTGCTTTAGTATGCTACACTTTGTGTCTATAGTTAGCACGATGTCAGCCCTAGACTGCTGCGTCATGCTTATTATCCAAAATTCTGGGGATGGGGTGATTTGTGCCAGAGGGCCTAGGTGAGTTATAAGTAAGTAAGTAAGTAAGTAAGTAAGTAAGTAAGTAAGTAAAATATATTTATAAAAGCACATTTATAACAGTTTGCACTGTCCAAAGTGCTTTATATAGTGCATTCAGTAGGTACAAAATTAAGGTAAAATAACAATAACCAAAATAAAAGACATGAAGCCCAGACATCCACATATGAACAAAGATAGTAGTGCATAGGTAAGATATTTAATGGGGAGGAAAAACCAGGGTGTACAGATGGGTTTTGAGCCATGATTTAAAGGCAGAAATGGAGAGGGAATCACATATGCCAGGTGGCAGTTGGTTCTACAACAGCTAGTGCAAAGTACATTTCTGAGAGTTGTGCCATTGGCATGGCTGTATACGCTGGTCACCAAAAGAAAGTGATTGTCTCCAGTAGCTCAGAAGAGACTGACATCTCAATTCCACTTAACGACACCACTGAGGAGAGTTCAGATGGCCAGAAAGATGATGATGGTGACTTTGTCATTAATTGCGAGCTTTGCAGGCAAAACCACCTAGATCTGCTAGGCCTTGTTTAAGAAAATTGACCTTCAATCTTTGTAAAATATTTACTTTATTTACTTTAAATAAACCTTAAATAAGTGATTGTCTAATGGATTTGTCTTGCATTACAGTTAGAGATATATATCAATGGCACAATTTACCCCATGGTATTTTCTCCAATGGCACAACTTACACCACACAGGGGGCAAGTTGTGCCACAAGACAACTTTTTTTCCGAAAGCTATATTTCTTCAACAGTTTATTCCAGATCCAAAGTTTTTATTGCCAGGGATGCACAACACCCTGAAATATATCTATATATTTGAGTTGGAGACTTTACTGTCAAGGCCTCACTTTAAAGTCACTTTGAGTAAAAAGTGGCACAACTTAGGCCACTCTCCCCTATATCAACTCGCAAAAAAAAATATATATATGATTAAACTATTATTTTTTTTTATCTCTTCCAGTTGTTGAAGAAACAGTATCACACACAGAGATGCATAGAGATTGTCCATAAAAAAGCGCATATAAAATACAAATTATGCTTCAGTGTTTGGGTGTTGCATTGATGCAGTTCGATCTCTTGCCAATTGAATTGATATATATTGTGATCTATAACGATGTAGCTTTACAACCTTATGAATAGTTATATAAAGAGAGAGGTGGGCGGCTTTCAATAACTGATTGTTCTGGCTAAAATGTGAGGAAAGATGGCTCTCTGCTCTCCTTGCCATTTACTAAGCCCTCGATCCTGTTGCCTGTTGGTGTTTTGGATCTGAGAGAAGCTTCAGGCTCCATGCCATAGCTGAGGCACATTCATGCAATGGAGTCCTTCCAAAAGTCCTCTATCTCTCACACACACACACACACACACACACATACACACACACACACACGCGCTCAAATAGGCGCACACTCCATCAAACAGTCGCACACTGGCACACGCTTAATTATTCAGTCACTAATTATCTCGTGTACCCGCTTACGTAAGTGAGGTTGCTTTTGTGAGCGGAGGCGGAGGGAAGAAGACTCATGAGGAGAGCTTGCCGGAAGAGCGGAGCTATTGAAAAAAAATTTAATCTGGCCTCGCTGCTGATGCAACCTCTCTGGAGCATCTGAAACTTCTTGAAAAACATGGGAAAAAAATAAATAGAACTATATAGAACTATATCTGGAGTAGATGAAAGGTGAGGCTGTGTTCAGATCGGCTTGTGCATACCAAAGCACACACACACACAAACACACACACACTGAAACACACTGCCATTTGTGTATTTAGATAATAAGATATCACTGTTTGCGTTTACAAAGGTGAGACTGTTAGAAAGTCATCTCCAGTTCTGCTGTTATGTCATTGTGTGTCACCCCTCTCTTTAAACAAGCCCTGCTTGTGTGGCTGTTCGGAACCGCTAAAAACTTTACATACTGTAAACTCATAACTGAAGGTTGTATGACATTTGAACTACTTCTTTTCAAGCATAAGCCATGGTTAAGAGGACATATAGAATATATCAAAGATAAATATGTGTGCATAATTTGTGTGTATCTGTGTTCACGTGTAAATTTCAACAAAGCCTTGTCTTGAAATATGGTGATGCTCAATTAATTAGATAACAGTGGAGCCTAATTTAGAGGGATTATAACGAGAGATAATTTGTTAAAACAGGGCCTAGTGTGACACTGTCTACTGTCATCATTGTCACAGTGCAAACAGACAAACACAGACACATGTGCAGGCGTTTTACGACCTCACATGACCGGACACAGTCAAGGTTACTAACATATTGTACACAACACTTTTCTCTTTTTCCATTTGAATTCAAATCAGCTATACAGGTCCTTCTCATTTAATTAGCATATTGTGATAAAGTTCAATATTTTCTGTAATGTACTGATAAACATTAGACTTTCATATATTTTAGATTCATTACACACAACTGAAGTAGTTCAATACTTTTATTGTTTTAATATTGATAATTTTGGCAAAAAAGTAAAGAAAAACCAATCTCAAAAAATTAGCATATTTCATCCGACCAATAAAAGAAAAGTGTTTTTAATACAAAAAAGTCAACCTTCAAATAATTATGTTCAGTTATGCACTCAATACTTGGTCGGGAATCCTTTCGCAGAAATGACTGCTTCAATGCGGCGTGGCATGGAGGCAATCAGCCTGTGGCACTGCTGAGGTGTTATGGAGGCCCAGGATGCTTCGATAGCGGCCTTAAGCTCATCCACAGTGTTGGGTCTGGTGTCTCTCAACTTCCTCTTCACAATATCCCACAGATTCTCTATGGGGTTCAGATCAAGAGAGTTGGCAGGCCAATTGAGCACAGTAATACCATGGTCAGTAAACCATTTACCAGTGGTTTTGGCACTGTGAGCAGGTGCCAGGTCTTGTTGAAAAATGAAGTCTTCATCTCCATAAAGCTTTTCAGCAGATGGAAGCATGAAGTGCTTCAAAATCTCCTGATAGCTAGCTGCATTGACCCTGCCTTTGATAAAACACAGTGGACCAACACCAGCAGCTGACATGGCACCCCAGACCATCACTGACTGTGGGTACTTGACACTGGACTTCAGGCATTTTGGCATTTCCTTCTCCCCAGTCTTCCTCCAGACTCTGGCACCTTGATTTCCGAATGACATGCAAAATTTGCTTTCATCCGAAAAAAGTACTTTGGACCACTGAGCAACAGTCCAGTGCTGCTTCTCTGTAGCCCAGGTCAGGCGCTTCTGACGCTGTTTCTGGTTCAAAAGTGGCTTGACCTGGGGAATGCGGCACCCGTATTCCATTTCCTGCACACGCCTGTGCACGGTGGCTCTGGATGTTTATACCCCAGACTCAGTCCACTGCTTCCTCAGGTCCCCCAAGGTCTGGAATCGGCCCTTCTCCACAATCCTCCTCAGGGTCCGGTCACCTCTTCTGGTTATGCAGCGTTTTCTGCCACACTTTTTCCTTCCCACAGACTTCCCACTGAGGTGCCTTGATACAGCACTCTGGGAACAGCCTATTCGCTCAGAAATGTCTTTCTGTGTCTTACCCTCTTGCTTGAGGGTGTCAATGATGGCCTTCTGGACAGCAGTCAGGTCGGCAGTCTTACCCATGATTGCGGTTTTGAGTAATGAACCAGGCTGGGAGTTTTTAAAAGCCTCAGGAATCTTTTGCAGGTGTTTAGAGTTAATTAGTTGATTCAGATGATTAGGTTAAGAGCTCGTTTAGAGTACCTTTTCATGATATGCTAATTTTTTGAGGTAGGAATTTGGGGTTTTCATGAGCTGTATGCCAAAATCATCAGTATTAAAACAACAAAAGACCTGAAATATTTCAGTTGGTGTGCAATGAATCTAAAATATATGAAAGTTCAATTATTATCATTGCATTATGGAAAATAATCAACTTTATCACAATATGCTAATTATATGAGAAGGACCTGTATATATATCACAAAAGTTACACCTGTACCGGCCAGGAGGATAGTGAGAGAGGTGAAAAATAATCCCAGGATCACCACCAAGGCCATCCTGGTTAATCTTGGCTCTGCTGGAGGCAACGTCTCATGGCAGACAATCAAACGGACACTGCACACTGCTAGGTTCCTTGGACGCAGAACAAGGAGGATGCCACTTCTCCAGATAAGGCACACAAAAGCCCGCTTGGCCTTTGCAAATGCTCATCTGGACAAATAAGAAGACTTCTGGTCTTCTGTTTTATGGTCGGATGAAACTAATGGTAGTAACTAACTATATCAATTATGTTATCTTAGATTTTTTTTTTTGTTGCATTTTTATGCTTTATTGATAGTGTAGAGACAAAGGTGAAATGGGGCAGAGAGGGGAGTGACATGCAGAGAACGACCGCTGGCGTGAATCGAACCCGGGTTTTCATTTCATTTTCATTTTTCCTTTATTTAACCTCGAAAGATCAATTGAGGGGTGACCCTCTTTTACAATGACGTCGAGTTTGTACAGATACACAATATACAATGAGAATACATAACAAGTTTACACACACACACACACACACACAGACAACAACAATTTAAAACATTCAGATCAATTGAATGAGAGACATAATAGCCTAATTAAAACAGTTACAAGTGTAGAGGGGCTGATTCAAAATAATAATTTTAAATTGGTTAACAGTTATGAGTGTATTTATTTTAATTGTATGTTGTAGGCTGTTCCAGGAGTCAGGGGCACTATGGCTAAAAGCGGTTTTACCAAGCTCAGACCGGGCATATGGGACATATAACATGAGCATGTCAGTTGAGCGGGTTTGATAAAGCCCATCTGAAATAAGCAGCATTTCTGTCAAATATAGTGGTAGCTTTCCAGTCAGAGCTTTATATATAAAAATATGCCAATGTGCATCACGTCTCTCCTTAAGGGAGGACCACCCAACCTTTTCATATAAAACACAATGGTGTGTATCATAAGCATCTCCTGTAATGAATCTCAAAGCAGAGTGAAATACAGAGTCTAGGAGTTTAAGGCATGAACGAGATGCATGCCGATAAACCACATCACCGTAATCAAGGACAGACATAAAAACTGCCTCAATAATCCTTTTCCTACTGAACAACGGGAAGGTGGCTTTATTCCTATAAAAATAGCCAATCTTTTGTCGGAGACGACAGACAAGATTTTTTATGTGAAATGTAAAAGAGAGTTTTTCATCTATCCAGATGCCAAGATATTTATATTCAGTGACTCTTTCAATATGAGATCCATTATTTGTGTGAATAATAAGATCATTAAAATGTGTAATTCTTGCTCTGGAAAAGCACATATATTTTGTTTTTTCTATATTAAGGACAAGCCTGAGATCCACTAGACAGTTCTGCAGGGTGTTAAAAGAGCTCTGTAGGTTCTGAACAGATTGTTGCACTGAATCAGAAATGCAATACAGTACAGTGTCGTCCGCATACAAATGGGCATGGCAGTTTTGTAGTGATGAAACAATGTTATTGATGTAAATTGTGAATAGGACTGGACCTAAAATTGAGCCCTGCGGAACACCATTTGTAACTGTTAAAAACTCAGTTTGGTAGCTTCCCAGCTTAACTGACTGCTGTCTATCAGAGAGATAGTCCCTAAACCAGCTACATGTAGAATAATCAAAACCAATTTCATGCAGTCTCTCTAAAAGCAAATGGTGATCTAAAGTATCAAAAGCTTTTGACAGATCAACAAAAAGTGCTGCACAGTGCTTTTTTTTGTCGATAGCTGTAACAATGTTGTCTAAGACCAAAGTGACAGCAGATACAGTACTGTGGCCTGCCCTAAAACCAGATTGAAATGGACTCAAAATGGAAGCACTGGATAAAAAGGATTTCAACTGAGTATTAATGACTGATTCTAGAATTTTTGCCAGGCATGGGAGTTTGGAAATTGGCCTGTAATTGTTAAGATCACTTTTGTCACCCCCTTTATGTAATGGAATGACGTGAGCTTTTTTCCAGACTTTAGGAACAATACCAGAGGAGATGGAAAGATTAAAAATATGGGTTATTTGTTTTGATATGATAAGTGCAGAGAGATTTATTGAAAATGGGTCCAAATTGGTTTGCTGCTGGGCCCGGCCCGGGGGGGACGCCCTACCAACTGAGCTAAGGGCGCCCCACAATTATGTTATCTTATATAATTTTACAGTCCTGAGCTTAGTAAAAATACATTATTAAATTAGTTTTGCCATAACGACCCACATTCATACATTTTACCAATCCAATCCAAGCCCAAACAGTAAGCATACACTTACATGCAGCCTCGCACACACGCTCACACACACACGCTCACACACACATGCTCACGCACACACACACAGCCACAAACAAACAAACATTCCACTTTTCATATGTCGCCATTAACAGCAGTTGTAGCCGAACGTTGCTAAGCTTCTCCGTGGCATCAGTTTACCTCGGGCTAGCCCAGAGCCTGCAGGGTGTGTGTGTGCGTGCAGGACTGGGGGTGATGGTGGCGGTGGGGGCTGGTTGTTGTTGCCAGAGCACGTTCAAACATCACCTTACCTTTCACCAGCACTGGCCCCAGTCCCCCACCCTTAATGTGTCTCAACCAATCTGGGGATGCGAATGAATACCCAGCATTCCTCTGACATCATGGAGTTTCCACTGCTGCGCTCGGCTCACCTCAGAGATAGCAGCTTTGATATTTAACACCGGTGGCTCTCTCGCAGGGGTTTCCCACCAACCACCACCCCACCTGACCATAGATGGACTCTGGAGAGTCGCTGTGTAGGTGAAGGCAGGTCATCTGATAGCCCACAGGTCAAATCCCAAGCAGTTCAGTCGAGTAAAGAGTCGATGAGCAAGAGTGTAAACTAATAACATTACTATAAAAGAACCTTAAATATTAGCTTGACAGTTGTGGTGTGAGGATGGGCTGGAGGCGCATTCAAAATGAGGATGTTTTCTTATTTTAAAGGCAGATATAGTAATTCGGAATATTGCTTTCTAAATGGTAAACAAGCACCCCCCAAAGTACGGTTCTGAGTTGACATTGAGCAATGCACAATTTGCTGTGACACTAACCTATACGCTTGTGCTATAATTGAGGTGAGCACTCGGATTGACCACCACCTTAATGATTTACTGTAGCAAAGTGTTGTATGGGGTTGCTCCTCGAGGAGGTGATATCAACAGGTATCAATAACACTTTTAAAACTGTTCTTGGAAAAGTTTTGTTATTTGCAATATCACTTTTCTATTTTCATCTTTTTTTTATGTCTTGGACTGTTATGGGATGATTGATAAAGTGGCGTCCTTTATCAAAATACTTCATTCTATTTTGTTAGTTGTTTTCCTGGTGTTGGATAAGCCAACAGAGGATTGCTGGGTTATTCCAGTGGCTTTCCCTCAGAGGTTTCCTTTTCCTTTTCCCTTTGTGTAAGAGTAATATGTCAAGCTATTTCTGTGATTATCAAAGGATCTGTCTGGACAGTCGTGTAATCTGATATCATTGTTTGGGCCGAGCATCTCGGAGTCTGCAGGAAGGAACTGTCCCTTGTTTGGCCAACAGTCTTCTCAACAGCATTATCAGCTGGTTTACTTCTTCACAATCAGCTTTATTGCAGGTTTGCGTAAACAAACAAGGAATTTGACTTCTGTAACCATTTGCTCTCAAAGTACAACATTCACTAAACATATTTGTTTAAAGATACTGTTTTAGTAAACAGTATTACAATTCTCTATTATTCTTCTCTATTTATCTATATATATATATTTTTTTTTATTCAGAAAACCTTGTTTGTGCAGAATGTCTGGCTGCATGGACACAGAGAGGTAGACATGTCCAACCAACAGTTAACACATGTCAAAAGCGGATGACGGATGCTCACCAGTTTGTTTTTGCCGATTTGTTATGAGTGCTGTGATTCTTTTTAGAGACCAGGACTCACATTTTCCATCACACACACCCATGCACACTCACACAGCCAAGCAGAGCAAGGTGATATGACACATCTAACTTTAGTCCCCCTCTCTCTGGATAATCCAGTTAGGATGTGCTCTCTGGCTATCAGGAGGTTTTAGCTTCCTCGTTTCCAGCCCGGAGGTTAAACAGAATCCGGGTTTCAGACTGGCCTGGACTGACCTAGTATCCGTAATAAACTGTCAAATAAACACACAACGTGAAACATAAACTCATTCACTCTAGTCATGACTTTTTAGTACTTCCTGATCTCTTCATTGGCAGTTTGTGTGCATTTGGGGTTGAATGTGTGTGTGCACGCAAGTTGGCAAGTGTGCGTGTTTGTGTGTGAGTCTGTGTGTGTATAAAGGGCAGAGGTTGTGGGGCACACCAGCTGATGAACAGACCCAAAATGAGAGTAGTGTCCTTGATGACAGCCTGGCAACTATAATCGTCGTGACAACCCCTAGCAACGATCCGTCATGTGACACCCCCTTTCCCCGAGAGCCAGCCAAGTGCATGGAAAAAGAAAACACACACGTACGTACACACATAGCTGTGTCAGCGGGGGGAACCCTTAAACAATGTCTGGCATGCTTGGGGAGGGGAGGGAGTTCAGGAGTGATTTTAACCCACTCTGGAGCGCACCAAATCGGGGCATTTATCCACGCCACAGACCATAAATTTCACCATAAATAGTCGACGCGAAATGTTTGTCCTTTGTTTCCATTCAAGAGGGTGTCAACATGTTTTATTGTGTTTTGATCCTGTTTTAAATGGAAATAATCTTCAGTGTCCCTAATAATAAGTCATATTGTTTGTCAGGTTGCCTCTCTCCCATGTTTTTACCAAAGGTGTTAGTAAGATTAAAGTTATCATAAATAGGCCCGTGTAATTCAACCCTGATATATTCTTTCATATTCCAGCCATCCATGCTTTCAACTATTTGAGTGTGACAAGCAGCGCTGACATATTTCCTCTCCCTGTTTTGAAGCCAAAGTCACAGAGAGAGCCATCAGGGGACGGCACTGCTCCAGCCCCACTGAAACACACATACAAACATGTGTGTCCATAAGCAGCTGATACACAATGTTTCAATGTATCTGTGACTGGTGTTGCTTCTCTCATGTCTTTTTAATTCTACATCACCTACTGCCTTTACGTTGTGCACTTGTGTCTGAAAGTGTGAATGAATGCCTACAAAAACAACATAAAGTTTCTACATGTACCACACACACACACACACACTCACACCTAAATAGGTTGCAAATGTGTTATTTAGTGTGTGAGGTTGCTAACTGAATCAGTATTGCCTGATTCACACACACACACACACACACACACACACACACACACACACACACACACACACACACACACACTGGTGGAGCTTTTGGAGGCTGGTAATAATTAGAAGCAGCAAGGTGTTAACAAGCGCCAGCCACACGTTTGCAATAGAGCTGTCGACGTGCTGCCGGAAGTCACAGCCCCACCTAACACACTCTCTCCCTTTTCCCCCAAGAGGAATTCTTTATTGACAGATGCACACAAAGGCTTTTGGTAGGTACAGGATTAAAGGACCATTTCAAAAGCTACAACACAAATGATCTTCGCCTTTAACTGAAACCGAATGTGAATCAAAATAGATACTATACAGTATGTCTCCCCCATGTCCTCCTACTGCCTCCTACCATTTTTTTCCTTTGCCTGTCTCCACCTCCCACTCCTCTTCCTCCTCCTCCTCCTCCTCCTCCTCCATCTACATGATCTATGAGTCATCTGATCCCAAAGGTGACATGCTGCATTCAGTAGATTATTATCTTCTTCTTTATTATTTCCCTCGTTGGTTTTCGTCCGTCATCCGTTCACCCGGTGACGAGCCACTAGACGAAACCCTGTTTTTTTCTGGGCAGTCTGAGGTCACGTCAGAATGTCCTTCTTTAGTTACTCAATAAAACATTTGCAACCTGTGTGTGTGTGTGTGTGTGTGTGTGTGTGTGTGTGTGTGTGTGTGTGTGTGTGTGTGTGTGTGTGTGTGTGTGTGTGTGTGTGTGTGTGTGTGTGTGTGTGTGTGTGTGTGTGTGTGTGTGTGTGTGTGTGTGTGTGTGTGTGTGTGTGTGTGTGTGTGTGTGTGTGTGTGTGTGTGTGTACTTAAACTTATTTTATTTCATCATAACATTGCGCCCCGAACTTGCCTCTTGCTTATATATCTGTCGCATTGCTGATTGTTTTCACTCGGAGGCTCCGTCGATGTGATGTCACTTCCGGTGCACACTGGATTGTGGGTCAGAATCACCCAAAAAGCATGCCGATTTCTACTCAAAAAATCCAGACCACATGTAGTTGTTACAGGAATTATTTTATCAAAAACCCAAGTGTTTTAAATAAAGAGATCGAGTCAGGCATCTTCAAAGCAGGTGAGGTTTTTACTTGCAAAAGCAAGGGTACTCAATCATTTGCATCACAAGTGTAGCATACATGAATTGAGACAACGAAATGAACAGTAGTACAAGGCTTTATGTATGAAAAATGTGTATGCGAACCAGTCTGTTCGTGTGTCTGATCCTTGAGTTCCTGGCAATAGGGGGATGACTTTTAATTACACTATTCCCAGAACCTTTATCAAGCAGATGTTATTCTTCATACAATGTGGGTGTTAAAACTGGTGTGTGGTAAAGGACTGTATAGTTCACGGACTGCTGGTGTCGCCCTGGTGTGTTGGTAAGAACACCTCTTGAGTCAGAAATGCAGTTTAGGTGGTTTTTACTGGAGGTTTTAGGCAGTACAGATGCAAAGAATGTGGTCTACAAGGAAAGGGAGACAAATATACATTGGTATTTGTAATTAAGGAATACAAACCATACAAATCCTCACATAGGCCTATATGCAAATAACATAAAACAATGCACTCGCCACTTAATGGTAAATCTGGACTATTCTAATAACACATAAAATACAGGAAAATAATCGGCCATTAATATATTAAGAAAGTAAAACATATACGAGGCCGTTACATAACGTGACCAAACAATGGCGATCCAACCGTTTCTAAATCAACGGCAATTAAACATATAACTTCTACAAACAGATGAAAATACTCACGAATCGTCATTGACACACACACTTACATCCATACAATGGTGTTCAGCTAAAACTTAACAGGAAAAGGAGTCATTGACAAGCCACGTAACGGGCAAACTTATCCGCGGTCGAAATAATGTGAGCGAGTGACCGTTACGAGGGACAGTTATGGGCAAGTGACAGCATGAGCATGAGCTGTCAATCAACGCTGGTCGCACGCGTCACAGTGATCAACGGCTGCGCGCATCACGGCAGCAGAGCATGCACTCTTGAGTTCGGAACAGCCATCGGACTTTCTAACAGTGGGAGTCTCTTCTCTCCCCAAGGCCATTCAGTACTCCTCTCTTGTGAGAATGAGTTATAATATATAAGGAAACAAAGTTTCATTAACAGTAGGCTAGTAGGGCATTTTTAAGCATGCTGCATCTGACCACATTCATTGGGAAATTCGAAATCTCTTTCTACCATATAAATAGCTATGAAGTATGGGTATTGGAACGCAGGGGGGTGTGTGTGTGTTGCTCTTCTCTTGTCTCGTCATTTACAGGGGAGGTGGTCCGCGTCATAGCAGTGTTTGATATCTCGATAGATCATCAATCTTTGATCATATTTTTGTTGTGATGTTGATCTTGATATATATAATACACAACCTTTCTTCTTCTCATGTCTCATTTTTTTCCCCTGTCCTTTATTTCCTTCAGGTTGCGGGAACAGCGCTTTGAGTGGCGACATGTACAGTGCCGGCTACCAGTCCATCACCAACATAGACTACTCCTCAGTGTGTATCAGCGCAATGGCTGCCAAGTACAGCGACTGCCCAGGTCTGAGCTGGCATCACATGGACATGCGCCAGCTCTCCTTCCCCGATGCGTCCTTCGACGTCGTACTAGAGAAAGCCACGCTGGACGCCATCATGGTGGAAGAGAAGACGCCTTGGGAGGTGTCCCCAAAGACCGCCTGTTTCATGCACAAGACACTCACAGAGGTATTTTTTAAAGATATGTGTGATCTTCTTAAAGGGTTGAATATTTCTTGAATCAATATCCCCGGGTTGTATTGGAGATTCTAGCCCAGGTTGATTCCATTCTGGGAAGCATGGGTGCAATATGCTGGGATACAGTATTTAGTTTTAGAACCCATGTGTATCAGTGTTGTCAATCAGTTCTCTTTTCAAACAAAAATACCAGACCTCAGTGCACCTTACTGTTCAGCTAGTTCCAATTTTAGAAATAAGCATGAACAGAGAATTGCACAACATCTTTAAATGAAATCTAAGCCGGCTCTTCAACAAGTGCAGGGTTTTTCCTGGCTCAGAATGGGCCTTTGGGGGGTCAGTACGGGACCGACTTTTTTTGGGGTCGCGACTGTGCACCAGTAAAGGCAAACGGTTTATGTATTTTAAGAGGGATGTAGGGTTGGGAGAGGGCAGTTTCTGTCCAGATAAAGAGCATTTCAGTCAGCCTGTCAATCACTGTGTTACCATGGAGCTTACTGACGCTTATGAAATCACAATAAACAACCTGTAGATATGAAGTCAAAATACTAATAATGACTAGGCCTACCTATTTAATACTTTAATTGTTTCTAATTGATCTAAACCAGGGGTGTCCAAACTTTTTTCACTGAGGGCCACATACAGAAAAATCTACGAAGGGTTGGGCCACTTTGCAAAAATAACACATTTATCAGGACATGTAGCTGTTCTTATGTTTAGTTTCATAGTGTCTTCGTAAATTGTAATTCTTCTTCACGGCAACACTTTACTTGCACATTAAACAGATACATTCCCATTCTTGTTAAATGGCATTGATACACCCAGTGTGTTCAAGGACGGATTAACATGACCACGGGCCCTGGACACAAACCTGCCATGGACCCCTACCAACACGCAAATACACGCACTAGCACACCGTGCAATCCACAATCACACACATTATAATGCAGCGCGCAGCCTAGAGAGAGAAAGAGAGAGAGAGAGAAATACAATTCTATAAAAGCTCTCTGGTGCTGCGCAAGAGAAAGAGACTCTTTGCGCCTGAGCCTACTAGACAGTTAGATTAGGGCAGAGACACCGAAGATGCGAGCGCGCGCTAAGCGCGCGAGCAGAATTTTTTGCCTTTGTAAGATCTCTGCGCCTGCTTTTTGGCCCACCCTTGCCCCCCTCGGAGCCTACACTCAATGTCTGAGCGAAGCAGCGCGTCACCCGGTGAAACGCTGTGTTGGTGTCGTTCAAAGTGAGACCGTGCCAGTGTGAGCCGCCGTGCAGACACACTGTGGTTTAAGACTAATTGATCACAGGGTATTCCTGCACGTTAACTGGTGTCGAGGGGACAGGCGGGTGACAGGCTCCGCGATCCGATTGCTTTTGCGTCCAACGTCCAGCTGGGTGAAAATAGTAGCCAGCCGAGATCCCGCCCCAAAAAGGGGGGTCCGGGGGTATGCCCCCCCGGGAGATTTTTTTAAGTTTTTAAAGTGAAATGCATGAATCTGGTGCACTTTGAGAGGGAAATGAAGAGGCTAAAGCTGAAGAATTTTGTATAAAAAAAAATGGAGACACTGTGTCAGATGAATTAGAAGCTATTGGAGAAGGACACATGGATTTTCCATAATAATATTAATTTAAAATAAAATATTATGCAGGGTCCTCTGGGATGGGCTTGGTGCTCTTTTTCTTTTTTTATGGGACATAGTATTTCTCTGTAATATAATGAGTGCATTTAAATTATTTAAAAATTAAAAGGGCCATATTACATTATATTTTTAAAATCGGGCCGTAGTTTGGACACCCCTGATCTAAACCATGGAAAATGCAAGAAGGTAGGGCTGCTCGATTATGAAAAACCATAATCATGATTATTTTGAGTAATCACATTGTGTTATCACAATTATCAAAGACAGTTAATCATTGATTTAAGAACATTATGCATCTATTTTACTTTTAACAAGTTTTTTTTCTAATAACAGCATGACTTTGGACTTTAAACAAAGGCCTAATTGAACTGAAAACAGGGAGAATAGAAATAGGCTAAATAAGTGAAACATATTTTTAATAATTGAATAAAATAAATATGTCAAAATAAAAATAACCAGTTGTAAATGGTGTTGATAGGGCACGTCTTTTGCTAACATTGAATGTAAGGGCATGATTTATTTATGTCTCATGGAGCTGGCTGGATAGGCAGTTGCATTGTAGTGTTGACAGTTGTGGTGGCAGGAATCAAGGAGCTTTAAACCTCCTGTGTTTTTATTCATTGATTGCTTGGTCATAGACCACTATGACTCGACTTAAAGTGAATAAACAAATTGGTCGGGATGTTTAGAGGTGCAGATCAGGTCGTATATGCCTTTTTTCTTCTCTCTCTCGGTCGCGTATGTCACCTTACTCGCGTGTCCGCGCGTGACAAATCTTGCACATTATTTTAGTTTGTTGCGAGTCTGAAGTGTTTTCAGACAACACAATTAGTTTTACCTTTATTCTCGTCATCTAGAAGTTTTTCATAACACCCGGTGACCCGGCAATGCGCAACCTCTCCCTCGTAGGCCTACTCTCTGGACGAGCCGATAGCTAAACTCAGGTAAGGGAGGGGCCGAGCGGAGCTCACGGCTCGGCTGAAAGGGTGCGCTGCATTTAAAAGCCTGCATGCCCCGGCGTGCGGAAGTTAGATAGTTTAATAACGATTATTTTGTTTTCATGATTGAGGGAAGCCGTAATAGTAATCGAAAATGAAATTCAAGTTATTGCCCAGCCCCTCAAGAAGGATGACTTAAATTGGGCTGAATTTGGAGAGGTTTTAAATAGCTATATTTATTCTTAATCTTTATCACTTTGGCGCTGGTGATTTTCCTTTGGCGGTGGATAAATCCGCTTTGGCGCGCGCCAAAACTTTCTCTATGCAGGAAAAACCCTGCAAGTGGCCTAAACAGATATTTCAAACAACTGTGAAATACACTTCTCAGATGAATAACACAAAAATAATTAAACTATGCTTATTTGTCCAGCATATATTTGTGTAAACTAAAGTGCTATGACTTTAGATCATAGATCAATTAATTGTGCAGCAACTCCCATAGCCAGATTCACTTCTACTGGTCCAGCTGTACTGATATGTCAGAACTGTAGAAGCCAGTCTTTACACGCCTACAGTGTGATGATGTGAATGCTCTGCCACAGTGAGAGTTTATCTGTAAATGACTCCTCTTCGACAGTGAATCAGTAATAGTGGCACTTAACATTTCCACTCCATCTCCCGCTACCCATCAGTTGACTTGCATGACGTGGAGAGCTCTTCAGCTGCCAGCTGCAGCACTAACCACTGCTCTGTGAATGTGACAATGACAATGTTTTGGCCATAAGCCACGCTTGACCTTGACACACTAAGACTAAAGGGGACAGTGTCATCAGCTAAAGTAGGTTACCCCCGAGTTCTGAATGGGGAAGAATTACTCCTGATGCACTCCCCGGAGCACTGTTAAGCGAGTTGTAATTCAAAGTTAAGTTTGTAATTACTGGTATGGTTAAGGCTGAATACACAGGCTGAATATACAGTATAATGTTCAGTAAAAGCAAAAAGAGGAAAAAGGTCAGGTTTTCTTAATCATTTAATGGAAGCAGGAAGAGAAGACTGTGCAACTAATGTTTGACTCACATTTGAACTGAAAAGAGATATTTTAAAATGATGACATACATTAAAGTGTTATGGTGCTTTTCAGTTGACTAGTCCAATGAAAATGTTGGAGTCAGTAGGTAGTAGTCTAAAATGCCCTGACCTTGTAATGCAACTTCTTGGAAACGATAGCCTGTCATTTAAGAAAGGCATTGGAGTGAAGGCACCAAGAATGAATGTTTTTTTTTGCAGGGTTATTTGTATTATTTTATCATGTAGTTATACAAACTATTAATCATACAAGCTGATAGGACTGTATTTATAATCATAAACTATTTGTATTTACTGAATGAGAGGTCACTTCAACCCCTCAAGTCTTACAATTTTTTCTTCTGTGTGTAGTCAGTTGCAGCCCATCTACAGTTTGTGCAAATTTCGTATTTTGTTTGAACTTGATTCTTTGAGAAAGTGACAGCCCCTAATTGTTAAATCTCCATGCAGTCTCTGGGTAAAATAGATGTCCCTTTGAAACTAAAGGGATTTTGCACAATTCATTGCTTTGCTTTCATTGTTTGCTTCTTTCCAACAAACGGTCATCCCTGAGACAAGCTGACGCCTGAAAAAAACCTTATCGGACTGAAGTATTTAAAGGATCTTTTGATGTCCCTGAATCAACTCTCATCAAACTCAAGGTTTAACTGCTGAAGCTTAAACCAGGGACAAGCTTGAGCCTTGAGAAGTAAACAATGGCAAATAATGTGCTGCATGGGACAGGGTTTAAAGGACAACAGCTGACACAACACACACACATACAAAAAAGTAGACGTGTCCTGGGTGTGTGTTCCCCTCCAGCAGAAGGAAGTATTAAAGGAGGGATCAGTGAGTGTGTTTGGGGGACAGATGGGAAGATTTAAATTTCCCTCAAAGCTGAACTCACCAAAGCATCCCTGTTTAAAAGCCATTACAGTTAGAGAGTGGAGTTCTTCCCCGCTCGCCATGCACTGCTTCCCTTCACGCTCTCTCTCCTTCTCACTTCTACCTCTCGCTCCCTTTTTTCCCCCACTCATTTCCACCTTCATCTCTCTCACCTGCTCTCCCCTCAGGGCTGTGTGCAGACAGTAATGTGTGATTGTTGTTTCTCTGCTGCATCAAGAATTGTGCATCTGTTTGGAAATACTTGTATGTATGTGTGTGTGCTCACAGAGAGGATGATAGTCCTCTGCCGTTTTGTATTTTTGTTCTCTCACTGTAGCTTGTGTAGGTACAGTCACAAATCCAGTGTGTGTGTGTGTATGATTTTCTGACAACATACAAAGAAGGGGACAGAAAAAGAAAGATGAACAGATGAAAGTGTTTTGCACACACACAAGGAAGGAGGGAAAGAGCAGAGAACAGGGAAAACTGCATGATAGCCTGGGAGAAAGAAGGAAAAAGGAGGAGAAAAAAAGAGAAGGAGTGGGAGACGGAAACCGAGACTGACAGAAAGCTAATGAGCAGTGCGCCAGTGTGAGACCGATGGGAAGAAGGTAGCAAAGTAGAGGAAGAGAGAAAGAGAGAGGGAGAAAAGAGGGAAGTGCACTTTAATGTAACATGTGCTTTTGAAAGTTTTGAGTGTTTCCTAACTAAAGCAATCGTGTTGAGGTATAAAAATATATGTTTTTGTAGAAACAGAAATGTACTGGTGACAATCAACTTTCGATGCCACTTTATATCAAAAGATTGTATTTTACATCAACATGATAAAGCCTGGCTGCAAATACAGGTGTTAAGATAAAAGAGAATCAAAGACATCTTCACATGCAGGGACATACACTCTGTACGAAACAAAAGGTCTAATATTAATAATACAAAGTTTTTATTTTGGTTGCTAATATAAACACAAGCGCACAGACAAAAAATCTTGTGCAACAGTGGCCGTGGTGCACCGAGGTGTGAAATATATTTCACAGCCTGGCACGCTCTGTGAATCAGAATCACTCTTACTGTTGCTATGGAGACTCTTTCGTTGGATATCATCTCACACCAACACTTTTAATTGCTAACCTTTAGTCCTGTTTAAAGAGGTAAAAACTTAGTCTTTAGGCTTCTTTAAAGAGGTAAGGGCTAGATTTTATTCGTCTTAAAACACAGCATCAAAAAGCTTTATTTTTCAGTCATGTGTAAATATAAATATGTGGTTAATGTGTACTGTACCCCAGCCCCAACCACAGCGAGTTCTACCAGCATCCAATGCGGAATTGACAAAAAATTCAGTTCACCGAGTGGCCACTAAGAGGTGGTATCAAAACAGAGCAATTTCTCATTGAGTCCCATGTTAAATTTTCACAGCATTTTAAACCTATTTACGGCCTGGTCCAAAAAAACATTCTAGTCTGTATGTTTAGGTCATATCTACGGAAGAGGATTAGGACCACACATAAAAAAAAAAATTAGTTCTGACTTAAAACTCAGAATTCTGACTTATTTCTCAGAATTCTGACTTTATTCTTAGAATTCTAAGATTAACTATATACTATCTATGATGACTGTACCTGAGATCGCCCAAAATAATTGGAGATTGTTGATAATGCAAGCCAAGGACCAGAAAGTTTACAAGTTTGGTTATTCTGCATATTGTTGAGATATAAGACCGAGAATCATCATTAAAGGCACATCACAGAAAAACCTTTAAATTTAATATTTTAAGACTGCCACATGTTGAAGTGTCAAATTGCTAATAATAGATTACAATTAATTTCTTTTTTTTTTAAAGATATTTTTTGGCATTTTTATGCTTTATTGACAGTGTAGAGCAGGGGTGTCAAACTCATTTTCACAAAGGGCCGAATTACGACTTGATAATCACACGAAGGGCCAGACATGTAGCTTACTGACATGCCTTCTTTTTAATCCAAAAATCAAACAACATATCTAGGTATATAACCTGCGTACATACAGGGGCATAGGCTAGGTTTTGTTTACATATTTTGGGGGACAAATTATAGGTGGGGGGTATGGGGGTGCTCCCCCAGAAATGTTTGTGCGTCAAACACTTAATTTCCTGTATTCTGGTAGTTTATTCTGTTTATGTTTTCTGCGTTAATTTATTTTAGAAATGTCTTTATTTTTGTAAAGGAAAAGACAACATTCAGGTTCCTGGTGAAACAAATATAAAGGACTATAATGCAGTAAGGCTCTCAGGCATCCTGGATTGAGCCACAATATGTTTTCTCTTGGATTTTTCTAAACTTTCTGCATATTCAAAACATCACGTTTTTTTATTTAATTTTTTATAGGAATCATGACGTAGCACCAGTGTTAACTATTTATGACACTTTACATTGGTAATGAAATGCAAAGCCACCATTGGAAACAAAAGGGGTGGGCTATATCAGCGGCTATCTAACATTAGCTAGTGAGCTATATTGTAACTTGAGGCAAAAGTTAGAAACCAGATAATGTTAGCATTCATCCTTAGACAGTTGACACAATCAATCATCAATATTAGCATGCTATTTAGCTACATAGATTGGCCTATTTACAGCCATTAGAAAACTGACATCTTTTCTTCAATGCAAGTTCATCAATACATGGCTTCAAATCCTGAGCTGTGGAACTTTCAGAAGACATTCCTAGTGGTAAGCTATGCGAGTGTCCTAACGGTTGGGAGCGTGTGCGATGTGCGGATATGGCACAGGCTCCACATGAGAGAGAAAAAAAAAAAAAACGTTTTTTTTTTGTTTTATGCGGGCCAAATTTAATGGAATTGCCGAATTGGTTCGCGGGCCAGATTAAATATCGAAACGGGCCAGATTTGGCCCGCGGGCCAGAGTTTGACACCCCTGGTGTAGAGACAGAGGTGAAATTGGGCAGAGAGGGGAGTGACATGCAGAGAACGGCCGCGGGCTGGAATCAAACCCGGGTCCGCTGCTGGCCGAGGCCCATGGGGGGACGCCCAACTGAGCTAAGGGCGCCCTACAATTCATTTCTGTGCTCTACTCAGTTCAGTTCATTCATAAAATCATTGTTATTGCTTTCAGACACAAGCATTTTTACCAAGGCTGAGCATTGTTTAAGTCTGCGAGGAGTTTGAGATGAAATCCTCGCCTCCACTACTCCATTGTATTGGAAAACACATGAGTGTGTAGTCTGTGTACCCACACCCAGCCATCGTAGTGTATAAACTCATGTTGTGACATCATTCTAAGACATTCATTGACATTGATTGGTTGTACCTGGCTCCTGCTGTGGAGAGTTCTCGCCGTGCTCTATTACCGGGAAGCTTGGACGCCTGCCGGGAAGACGGCCCCAGGAGAACATTCATCTTAGGACCCAGACACACACAGAGATGGCATAATTGATCTGCACACACACACACACACACACACACACACACACACACACGCACACGCACACGCACACACTTTAGTCGTATTTCTATTTGTTTAATAAATAGTTTTATTTTACAGTGAACACAGTGTGTGTGTGTGTGTGTGTGTTTCTATCCGTCTTGTCTGTGTCATGTGCCATGTTTTCATTGCTGTTCAAAACCATTTGTACCAAGATAAAGTGGATTACACCAATCCAATTTATTGCCTCTCTCCTCGTCTTGCTATTAACACTCTGCCTTTTCCATCTAAACACAACAACTGTAGGCTTCAAATTGTTTTTTTTATCGTTAAACTCAGTCCAATCTGGAAAAATTCATATGTTAGGACACTTGTAAATAGTGAAAGATATGTCTGTGATGAGCTAAAACTGACGAACATTAACAACTATGTCGATCTATTCAGGTTTTAGTTGTGATACAGTTAGTACTATGTACATTTTCTAAGTACCCCCCCCCCCCCCAACACCTCCAGTTTATGCTGTTGTGAAAAAGTATTAAAAAAATGAATTTATGGTTCTGTCATTTATCTTGAAGAGGCAGAAACTTCATTATGTAAGTTTTGGAATGAAGTTTCCTATAATGCTTTGGGAGAAGTATAATGATGTCATGGGCTCTGTCAGCTATAAAGTTATGTACTATATTTGGTTTAAAGATCTGCCAATGTATTGACAGATCTTTAGGGAAGAAATTGGGCAGCACTAGATAAAACAGAGATCAAACCAGGTCAGTTTAGGCCCACCAAAGTGAACCCATACAGGTCAGAAATGCCACAAGGAAAGACAATCTCAGATATCTGTTATTTCATATAAAAAAAATACTGGTATTGATAAAAATGAATTAATAATGGTTTAACTCAATAAAATTCCAAACGGCTCAAGGGGTTCACATACTTTCAAGCAGCACTGTATAAGGAGTATCTTTTTTTTATAATGATCTTCTAAAACGACGTGTGTATGATATCTGTGTGTAGGTATATGTTGAGTTAGGGCTCTGGGAAGGAGTGCACATTTCCTGCATCAATGGGACGCTAAGGGTTTTAAAAGTGTGTTTATTGCACCTCTTGCACTATTTTTGCCTCACGTGAAGTCTCTCCCACCTGAGGCTTCCATCACTCTCAGTCTGAAAACTTCTAAATGGGTTTTGTAGGTCTGTGAAAACTTTGTCAGGAAGAAGTTGTTGCTCCCAGAAGCCAAATCGATGGGAGTAAATGAGTAAACTTTGAAACCTGATTAATGCCGATAGCAGCTGAAGTATATTTATTTTACATCACAGCGCGTGTCTTCCTCCCACGTCTTTACGCACACATGCAAAAACATACCATTCTATATGTGTACGCAAATGCAATCCCAGATACATGTGTGTAGTGTGTGTATGTGTATGCTTAAGTTTGCCTACCTGTGTGTGTGTGTGTGTGTGTGTGTGTGTGTGTGTGTGTGTGTGTGTGTGTGTGTGTGTGTGTGTGTGTGTGTGTGTGTGTGTGTGTGTGTGTGTGTGTGTGTGTGTGTGTGTGTGTGTGTGTGTGTGTGTGTGTGTGTGTGTGTGTGTGTGTGTGTGTGTGTGTGTGTGTGTGTGTGTGTGTGTGTGTGTGTGTGTGTGTGTGTGAGTGAGAGAGAGGGGGCTTGCCTGATCACCACTCTCCTCTCCAGCAGAGGGAAAGTAGAGCAGTGGAGCGCACGTGAGGATGAGGGAGCGTGGTGATTGCAATTCTTTTTGCGCATGTGTAGAGATGAGAGGATGGGATCAAATACCAAGTGTGCAATTTATATATGTATGCTGGCAGAGCATTTTTATTTATTTTTTATGTTTACATTTTGCTGTGTTTCTTTGTACATGCGAGTGTATGCGTGTCTATGTAAATGCATACGTGTGTGTGTATGCGTGTCTATGTAAATGCATACGTGTGTGTGTGTATGCGTGTTTGTGTGTGTGTGTGTGTTTGTGTAAGTGCGTGTTGGATGGAGTGAGCCGAGGCCTCCCGGCTCCCCAGAGATTTTCACGCAGGTCGGGCATGATTCTCTGCACGTGTTAACTCATACTTACACTCAACCACTCACAGTGGCAGATGGCTTACTCCATACGCAAACACACACCACCAAAACAACACACAAATGCACTGTCAAATATATTCATTCTATTCCATAGTTGGTGTATATAAACATTCAATATCACAGTATGGTGGTGCTCTTCCAGTGAAATCTGAAAATTCACATCATTAGCTTCAGTCAGTCTGCTTCTATTTTGGTGTTGGCCTGTGTGAAATGATGTGTGCGATGCGTTCTCAGGATCATTAGATAGGTTTGTTGTAAGTCATCACAGTCAATGAAACAGTTTTTCTCATTTAGCTCCTCTTCTGTCCCGGGTTCATCTCTGCACTGTTCACCTCGTGATCACTCTTTCTATTCGCGGATACTTTTGTTAATCCAGCTGTGAATAGGGAAGCCCCAGCAGCCAGACGCAATCCCTCTGTTCCCTTTTATAGACAGACAATCCCTCCCCTTCACACACACACACACACACAAACGTACACAAAGCCATACACAAAGCCCTTTTCAAATTTGCACCGCTGTCCACAAGGGTGTAACATGTCCTGTACTGTGATGACATGGGTTGGAAGCTAACTTAATAAACATTAATCACTGCTAAATCTCATTAATGTGACTGCATGCTTTAATGCACACATCTCATGCATTAAAAAAACATTTGATGATGATTTCTAGCGCAGACACACAAAGACACACACACTCTCACACAATAGTGGATGTCTAAATCCCGCAGTTGTCTGTCGAGTCATCTGTGCCCTTGATTGCAGTATTACTAGAACATTTGTCCCTCTAGTCACATCATGTACAATACAATCTTTATACGGGACAGAGATTATAATCTAAAACACTGCCCTTTTAGTGATGTGTGTGTGTATTTATGTGTGTGTGAGTGTGCGTCAGAGAGAGAGAAAGAGAGAGAGATTAGCAAGCAAAGAGGGAGATTTCAAATATGATTTGATGATACATATGTGCACATTACTGAGGGATTAAGTCAAAGAAGAGAGCGAGAGGGAGGATAAATACAAACTAACAACATGATACAGACTGTAGCAGAATTCCAGAGGAAAGATTTAGGGAAATGGATGTGCCGTCTGGTCGAATATCTTTAAAAATGTATTATTTTTCAATTTAAATTTGGCTGTAACATGAAATGAAGTGTATGTATGTAACTTTGAACTTGTTTCACAGAAAGTCATAACAATGCATAAAACAGCTGCGCCAATGCAAAGGGGGCAAGCCCTAATCACGTAAACATTGACATGTGCACACACATTCACACACCCATGCACACACTCGCACCAAATGTCCTGCCCAGCTCACCGTTGCCTAGGCAACTTGTATCGACTACAGTGTTCCTATGGAAACAACGGATGCCTAAAGGAGGAAGATCATTAATTAGAATAAGAGAATATAGGCGAGAGAGGGATGAGGAAAACTAGAGACAAGGGACAGGAGGGGAGGATAACGAGGGAGAGAAAGTGGAACTCTGCAGAGGTGTTGTCTGAGAACCTGTAAAGAGATAAGCACAACCTGGTATGGAGTAAAAAGAGGGGAAATCCGTATGTACAGTAGATGAATGAACCAATGTAGGCCACAGTGAAGTGCAGTGAAGTACCCCCTTGAAAAAAAATGTAGTGGACAGAGCAAACCTCCCAAGAGTGTGTGTGTGTGTGTGTGTGTGTGTGTGTGTGTGTGTGTGTGTGTGTGTGTGTGTGTGTGTGTGTGTGTGTGTGTGTGTGTGTGTGTGTGTGTGTGTGTGTGTGTGTGTGTGTGTGTGTGTGTGTGTGTGTGTGTGTGTGTGTGTGTGTGTGTGTGTGTGTGTGTGTGTTTTTTGTATTCCAGAGGCTATCATACCTTATCAAAGTATGTCTGTATTCTGCAGCAGTGGACAACCTATGTTGTATGATGGACCACCACAGTCCTGTCAGCTGAGTTCAAGTACCCCTTCATCAATGCATACGGCCTGTTCTAATTGTGTCCCAATGAGCTGATTAACGATTTGTGTATACAGGGTTTTATTCAACAGTATTAATTATATAAAAGTGCATATAAATACAACCTATTATTTCAATAAAGATGAACCCACCTTGGAAATGTTTGAACTATTCATCCATTATCTATGTTTTTTAATTTCTCACATCAAATTAGAGGGACCACTAACTTCCTTGAGTTGTTTTTACGCTTTGTCAATTAGTGAGCTTTAGAGGTGCTGGTACTCATATTTTGACTCCTTAAGACAGAGCTCAGCTAGCTTATCCCCTCCATTTCCAGTCTTTATGCTAAGCTCAGCTAACCCGCTGCTGGCTTTAGCCTAATTATTCATAGACCGATATGAATATTTTATCGACCCTCTCATCTAACTGTTCCCTAAAAAAGCATATAAACATGTTCCCAAAAGGTCAAATATCTGCTGTAATGAAAATTTGAACTTTATCTGCTTGTATTGTTTGCAGTAATATTACAGTAGATTTGATTTGATAGTATCTAACTACATGTCTGTTGTTTGTTAGGCCACTCAGTCACCAGCTGTTCTTTATCATTATGCCTAAGTTTGAGAAGTATTACAAAGAGTAGCACGCATACTGCAAACATGAACCAACTGGAATCTGTCTAATATAGGAAAGCCAATACACATTTCTATTAAATTTTGTTTTCAAAATTTTCTAGTAACAACAAAAACTGCAGACGCTGTAAACATTTAAATCTGTATGTTTTGTGTTATTCATACAGGGTGCACTGTTCCTCAGTTGGCTGCAGTGTCTAGAACGTATTCAATATGGTGCACTCTAGAGTGCTATTACCCATCATTGTGCGTGCGTGTGTGTGTGTGTATGCACGTGTGTGGGTTTGTTTGTGAGGGAGTTTGTGTCAGGTGTTTCTGGAAAGATGGGTCCCGGCCAACCTGTGAAAACAGCCTTTCTCCACACAGCAAATCAATCAAGCCTGTGGTTGGGTCTCTTTCTCTCCTCTACTGCACCTTTATTTCGCTATCCACTGAAAGCTGTCCGGGGTCCTTCACTGGGGCCGTGTGATCCGCTATCTCCCCTCGTTCCCCTTCCCAAAGCGCACACACAGAAGACTCACAAGGAACCTTTCCTGACCTCTTTTTCTCAGCTTTGAAAAAAAGGGTCACAAACAACATAATGCATGGTTCCATCTCAGGTGACTAAAATGACCTCCTCTGTTTTGAGCTAATGAACCAGAGCAAAACAAGCTAAGGTAACAGCTTTGTTGCTGCTTAAAAAGGTGGCTGAAGGAGAGAGATGGAGCTGATTTGGACTCTTGAGGCTTTACCCTCTCGCCCAAAATAGATGGCAGGTACAAACAGATCATGTAACTCATCAATTGTCCGCTGTGCAGTTCTATTGGCTCATGCTCTTGCTGTGGATGAATAAAGAGCGCTAAGTTGTTAGATTGCACACAGGTTTTATATAACTCTGTAAAGACTCTGTAAAGATTAGAATGTTATATGTAGTGTTCCTACTACTGCATATTTTAGTTATACAATTGTGATATTTTTCTCAAAATAGCTTAACAAATGTTTTTCCTGTAGGTGTTTGTGTGGTTCTGGAAGTGGAGTTCATTCTGATTCTGATTTTGCTCATAGATGCCAGGATCACTATCATTAGGTGTTCAAGGAAATACTTTGAGGAAATTTAAAAGGATTCTCGAGCAATTTAGTGAAGGATGTTCAGGAAGTGAAAGAAGAAAAAGGAGAAACTGATAATAGAGAAGGATAAATATTGGTCAATAGTTATTGTCTAAGGTAACTCTACTGGATGCCCCCAGTTCATAATGCAGGCTTCCTGTTTAAAATGTGTATGAGACTCAACATCCCCAGAGCCACAGAATACGTAGCTGTTGTTATAACTGATCTTTTTCTAAAATTGTTGGAGAGGCCCTTGAGACATGTTTTAAGACACACCAGAATATTATGCTTGCAATAAGGTGTCGGAGTTGTTCAATTACTTTACAGTTTGAGAAAAGTAAGTTAGATTGCATCGTCTCTTTTTCCCTTATTGCAAAATCCACAAGCTATACATATGTAGATATTGTTGATTAAGTCTAACTGATGGACACAGCATGTTTATGTGCACTTCATGTTTCAAGTTCTACATTACACTTGTTTTACTTTCATATTGGCATCAGGATTGGCCTCCAAACTATTCGTGATGTCAGACATATGTGTGTAAGTTGAAGTGAGCACTGAAAAAGGTTCCACCTTCGACAGATGAATGTGAAAACAGATCTGTTTGTGCATGCTTTTTCACCTTTGAGGGGTTTATTGTATAGCATTGGGCAGATGCTTCTTTCCCATCACACTCTTAACAAGAAGAGCAACAGAAGTGGCAATGGAAAGAGAAGGCCAAATATCACGCGTGATTATGTAATTTTCACCTTGGCTGTATCTAGGCCATACAGGAAGCTGTTGATGTATTTTTACGTCACTTGTGCGTAAACTGAACTCCGAGAGAATGTGTGTCACTGACTTCTAGTCTTCTGGCTCCAATCATTTAACCTTAACCCCTTACCCTTTAGATAGTGTTAAAATATTTTAAGATGAATGGTGTGGCAACACATTTAAGGGAACCACATGGTTTACCTCACAACATAATGTTTATTGGAGTTCAAGAAAAATGACAAGAGGAGCATGAGTGTGTTCAACTTCTTTCCTTGTCTCTCTCAAATACAGCTCTCAAAATCCTAAATCTGTCATTTTGTCATCGGCTCAACCCTTCTGCCACCTCCCTTTTGTCTTTATTCTCATCTCTCTCTCCCATCCCCCCATCATTGTTGTATGGTAGATAACCCTCTCAGCTCCGGGACAAAGCCAGATGTGCAGGGATGCCACTGCTGAACAGCTGGACACCACTGTTAAAGGCACACACACACACACACACACACAAATACAATGGCATGGACACACAAATACATCATGCACAAACACACACACACACACACACACACACACACACACACACACACACACACACACACACACACACACACAAATGTAACCCTGTGCCCTCCAGTGTCCCAGCTTCTCCAGATGTGAGTTCTTTGCTATATGCCCCCTTGTTTATCTTGCCACTAAAAAGACTTGTCTCTCCATTCACTTTGAGTCTAGCAGAGCAGCGTCGCACTTAATTGCTTCTTGACAAACCTCCAGATAATTACACATTTATTTTACTGACACCTCCCATGCGGGAAAGAAGCGTTATGCTGTGACAGTGACTTATGCCTCTGCAGCACAGTAGCTGCCAGCCGCTGTCAGTAGTCTCTTGGCAGACACTTCACTTGACACTCACACTTTGAATATGTGGACAAAGACGAAGAAATACTGTAGGTACTTCAAGTCCAAGAAATGCCTCAATGTCTGCCGGTGCTCAGAAATAGCATGTTTCAAATTACTATTGTAATTCAAGGCCCACAAGTCTTTAAGTCTAAAAGTTGCTACACGGTCTGATTGTGACGTCTTTCAGATGTTCGATTTTTATGTTTGTAATTCCATAAAATGACATCACATTTATGGGGTTTGATCAAGTTTGTGAAGAAAACTCTTTTCTTCAAAGTAATTTGCCACTATGGTGGAATGAGACAGGCTTGCCACAAATAGCTCACAGAGATGTACTCCAGCTTATGGATGTTGCTTCATGGGGTAGTTATGCAGTGTACTGTATATTACATTGGACAGATGTAGAATTGTGTTATATTCCCAATCAGTTAATTAAATCGTCTCCGTGGGTAATGTGAGACTGGAGCCGTTGCAAACCTCGTATCCAGTCTTCCAAAGAAAAGCCAACTGAGGGAGTTCATAGAGCAAAGTTTGTCAATCAGATGTTCTTCCCATTTATGTTATATAGCCTCATCTTCTTTTTTGCTACATATTTAAACTCTCTCCATTGTGAAATGTACATCTTCATTGTAAGATGTAGCTGAAGAATGTCAACAAGTACAAATATTTTCCTTTCGTTTATAACTGCACAGTAAATAACTGACTTCCTGTTTGCAATCAGCATTTGTTTATATCCCACACACATGTGTTTGCGTGACAGCCATTGTGTATAAAGTCCGACTGAACTCGGTTTCCGTTAGTCAAAACAATGGAGTGAATAAGCCCTCAGACTGAGTGAATAATAGTGCATCTTAATGTGTGCCATACATTCATTTGCTCTATGGTGCTCCCTGCCCATCGCTGCCCATATTGCCTGTGACTGACTGGAGTATACACAACATGCTCAGAGGCTCTCTATATGTGACAGCAGTTGAATAGGCGAACGCAGCAGGCTTCAGTCCAACTCCAGCCAGGGAAAGATTAGAGAGCTAGATGAAGACAAGGAGGGGGTGGTGTGTGCGCAAGGAGACGTTACGGGAAATCAAATGTTTTCTGAAGGCTGGTCGGTGTGTCATTTCTGGGAAACTGCCTTCTGCAAATGAGCGTGTTAGGCTTGGATTTACCTGCCAGCAGCAGCCAGTGCTGCCTCCTCGTTATTTTCTCAGCAACACACCAATGAAGTTGTTTTCTTTTTCCCTCTCATACTCATAGTATTTGGGATAGAGTGAGTTTGAGTGTTTTGTTGAATGACCATTGGTTGCTATCTTGAAAAAAAAGGCACTACATGCGTAACACAAAAAGCTTAAGCTATACCTTAACAATATTAAGTCTCACCAATACCCTGGAGACGCATATATTGTCACATTTTCCTCATTCTTATTGTCTAGTACTCTAAAACTTTTCCTCACAAAGATAGGAAGAGTAGAACACGCATAGAGAGTGTGTAACTTAACTGTTTTGCCAGCCATCATAGTGGTCATGCAATGTTTGCTGCTGTACACGGCCAGCAGACGTGTGAGATGAATGTCAACGAGGCTGCTCATGTTCATTATCAATAACTCGAATCACCCCAAAGTCCCACACATGATACAGTAATAAGGCAGCCAGCCATGGTCAGACGATGTTGTTCGGAGTGAATTGTGTACTGAATTGACGTCGTAATGCGAGGATTTGTTAACGTTTCTGATAGTCGCAGAGGCATAATCTTGTGCCAGATTTAAGGCCCTCCACTTTACTCTATATCCTTTTCTTGGTGTCTTCTCTTTCTTTATCCTCTCTCAAGTTTCTGTCCCTCTTTTTTTTCTGCCTCACTCCCTTCCATTCTCACCTCCCTCTACCTCTCTGGCAACAAAATCTCCACCGCCCGACTCCCAAGTCTGTTCCAGGGCCTGTTTCCATAGCAACAGGTTACCATGGAAACTAGGTGACAGCGCAGTGCATCCCGTCCTGCTAGCACCAGACAAGAGGTGTTCGGAGAGGGAAAGTTTATTTTTGCCTCTTTTTTGTTTACCCAAATCGAGACTAAACCGTGGGTTTGATTTTAACCTTTTTGAATATGCATTTTCAACCCTGCTGGGAAAATGCTTAACTAGTCTGCATAACGCCTGCAAAGATTACACTCGTGCAATTTCAATATAGAGTATTTTAGGCTTTTTAAACATTCTTCATCTATCAGGCTCGAGGGGTCGCATGAATAAATCTCAACATGTTCAGGTGTAGCTTCAAATACGGCTGCTGAACAAATCACAAGATTCCTTAATCTCAATAAAAAACGGTGTTTTAAAAAATAATAAATGTCTGATGTTGTTCCCCCGAAATAACTCCAAAGCATCACATCTTTGAATATAAATGCTGCCACTTTATAAGTGTGCCCAAATAATAGAAGAATATAAATGTTGTATTTTCCTGTTCTTCCTCTTTCTCCCCTGATCCGATGAAATCCCTCAGATGTTATGTTCTTCTGAGGTTGTGTATAGAGAGATATTCAAGGGCTGGAAATAACTGTCCCACTTGCCAAATGATGCAATTATACAGAAACTGCAACCAAAAAAAATGGACTCGGCTTTATTGTGGCTTCAAATGTAGAAATAGACGAGAAGAAAGAGAGAACAGCAGAGCATTCAGAGCACAAAGCTATACTCCCGTTTAAAGGGAGGAAAAGGGTGGCAGGGTTATGTTTTGCTGTGTTACACTTTAAGGACAGTTCTAAGGCTCTAGGCAAGGGGACATCCACTAAGTCAAACCCCTTTGGGACCACTGAATCTGGTCAGTTTGCTTGGACCTGTGCAGTGCGGATATTTAAAGAATTAGGAATTTATTTTGAACAGTCTGGCAGTGTTTGAGTGTGTCATGGGATTTGTTTGGAAGCAGATTTTTGCCCCAGTGCTTAATTATGAAAAACAACAGCCACAGGACATGTAGAATTTGCACAAAACTATCACAGCTCTTTGAAGCTATCGAAGCGCTCATCCAGTCCTCGATCAGATGGAGAGAGATGGAGAGACATACAAAGGGGCTGTCATAAGAGTTACGGATAAGCCAAGCACAATTTAAACAGGAGCTGCGAAAGATAGATGGAGCAACGGTGCTGAAGGGGAAACAGTTCCTGCTTCTACCAAAATGTATTTAAATGTACAATCATGCAAATATACACAATATGTGCAACAGAAATGAGCTAGCTTCATATTCCTTCACTCTGACCATATTAGAGTTGACCAAATATCGTGCATAGTAGAGCATTTAAGCTTGCATTTAAGCTTGCATAGCGGCACAAGTTTCATCTCCTTCTTTTCAGTTAAAGCAATACTTCAATTAGGGGATGGATGATCTGAAAGGAGCTAAGTGGGCGAGCTGCAGCCGGCCTGGTTTGGGGCGCAGTCTACAAGATGCATATTCTGCCTGCAGGATCGACTGCTGCCACAAAAGATAGCTCCTTAATAATAGCACAAGTCAGGCCACTATTGAGTGTCTGCTGAATTAGACGCAACATTTTAGGGTTGGAAGAGCAGCTCACAGCAGTGAGCAGTTGATTGTTTGTTGTAGTTATGCACTTGCGAAGCCAGAAACATTCAAAGCAATGGGATAGTTTCTAAGGCAATATTATGGACCCAAATTGTCAGCTGTTGATGAGTTATTTTGGCAATTTTTCTCTTTTTAGAGTCACTTCAGGCTTTGATGTGCAGTGCTACATTCTCGAGCTTTGATGCCGGTGGCAAGATGCAAAGGGATTTGTTCAGTCCCTGTTGGGATTTGCTCTGGGAAAAGCACTCTTGATGTTGTTTGTCATTACTGTCCATAGAAATCATGCCCATATGCAACTGTGAAAGTAAGTCAACCATACTAAAGGCATATTCGACAACATGCTGCATACATCAGCTGATTTTAAATAAGGTTTGACGTCCGAAATAGACTGCCTATTGTTTTTGCAGCTGTCAACCTAGTTTACATTATCACTAACCTTTGGACCATGACTTGTTGACCATAAGTTGTTTATCCAATGGATAAAGCCACAGATTTGAACTCTTTTTGCTTTTTTCCTCATCTAGATGTTTGGTTTTTAGAGAGCAGATGTACGCAGAATTAGTTAGATATTGCCAAATTGGCATACGGTATATCTTCAAACATTTGTCAAAAAAAACTACAAAACGGAAAAATAGTTATTTTAATGTCAATAATCTACTGGCAAAGTTTTATGATTATATATACAGAATAAATTCAATAATTTCAATCTACCCTCGCCTTAAACTGTGAGAAAGAGAGAAAGCTTTATTATTTTGCTTTTTGACTTCTAAGTGATCATCTGACTGACTGAGCCCACTGTTGGCAAAGCTGTCAGCTCGAGCTGATCTGCTGTGCGGACACTGATATGAAACGATTGTGAAATGCAGGCTAATTCACCTGATGTGGCTGGGTTGATTTAAGGTGGTGCAGCCAAATATAAATTAATAAATATTGTAACCAAACACAATTAATGTGTTGTGTGATTTGTGTGATTAGTACAGTAGCTCACGCCCACCAGCCCACGGAAATGTCCCCATTTTTAAATCTACATTAAAAACGCATAGGAAGGTGAAATACAATTTGGATTATAGCCTCATCGACAGTGACTCAGTCTTACTCCAGTCACTTCAACATCAGCTCCTACAGTGACTGCTACTCTACTCACTGTAGGGAGTCCAGTCCAACCAGGTGGATGTAGGAAAACATCTCTGAGTTTTGCAGCTGTCAATCAGTCAGTCAATCTGTGTATCCCTCCCCATCCTGCTCAGTGCTCCACCAACTTCATCCATCAACAATTCTTTAATGACAACAACAAGTTGTGGTTGAACAGCAGCCGTCCAGTCTACTGTACTGTTGGTTTGTGTGTCTGTGTGTGTGTGTTTGTGTGTATCAGGAGTGATCTGAGTCAGTTTTTTGGCCTGATGTGAGCCAGGTACCCACACATACCTTAGGAAACAGCCTACAAAATCAATTTGACAAACTCCAAGTCAATAATTACAGTGAGGAAAATAAATGTCATATAAAGGTGCGTTCACACCAAACGCAATGCTCATCGTGTTTCACGCACCTAAAGTGCTGCTTGATCATGTTTTGGTCGCGCCTAGCTTCCCCCCTGCTACTTTATTTCCCCTAATCAACCATGTCTTAGATCAGACCCGGCACACGTGCAACAGTGCACTGTGTGAATGGCGGCGCAAAAAAGAAACAACAACGTAGCCAACAACTATGCCAAAAGACAAAATGCAACTGAACGGCACAAACAGCATTGCATAAAGACGCACAACGCTCGCAAATACACACAAAAAAACATCAAGTCAGCAACATTCAAAACACATTTGCAACAGCATTGTGTGCGCGGCAGAAGAATATAATGTGGTGAAATCGTAAATGTTACTTTGTAACCGTCTCACTTTAAGAAGAGACTCTTTACTTACCACACATTAAAAAAATACACACAAGCCTTTTTTATATGTAAAATGACATTAATACAGTAAATCGACATGGCTGTTAAAGTACAGAGGGAGGATTTGCTTCTACACGTGCATTGTTTAACCTTGTACCTCCAACCACCATTTTATACGCCTTACTCTCTTTGTTATCTTCGTTGTTTTAATTTGGATCCAATTCTTCCTCCCTCCCACATAGCACAGTCACACTACACTGGGCTGGAACCCATCACTGGTTCCCCTGAGTGTGCACTTCTGACTGCCTGACTGTGAAGGCTCTTAACTTGCCTTGTGTTCCTGCTGTATAATGAGACAGTAGAAGCACATTTTTATGATCTAGTCTTTAATGAGTCTCGGCCGGTATTTTCATTAAGAGCTGCTTGATAATGTTGGCAGTATTGTTTGAAAAAGGAAGACTTGTGAAGTTATTGCATTGTTGCCCAGATAGGGGGCAATTCTAGCAGAGAAGTGGGAGTTAAAGGCATACTAAGCGATCTCCTGCGAACGTTTGGCGACCGTTTGTTTATGTTTATACTAACTGCGGCTATATTTGATGCTCAGAGTGAGTGCCCGCCCTGTTACCCGAAACGTCCAAACATAAACAATTGCTGGCTCTAAACCACCTGACATTTATTCAGCGTGCACACACGACAGACAGGTAACAGATGGTGAGTAGATATTAGCTTATTTTGACAAAAAGTGTTCTGGATTAAAATTGCTTAGTATGCCTTTAGGGACTGGTGGTAAAGAGGAAGTGGAGGGGTGGGGCTAGCGCAGCCCTCATTTAGATTTTTAATTCCTGTGAACTTTATCATTTCTATCAACCTGCAAAATATAGTCATCTCTAGCAAGCAGTCTCTGCAAGAATGATTGACGGCTGGCATGTAGTTCAAGTCTGTGTACAACATGTCATCAAGCACGAATAAGTCCAGATGGGGCTCCATGCTGTCCAATGAAAAGCTTGCAGTCTTCGGCCTCTGACAGTAATTGCTCCTTCTGTCTTGTTACGCCAACATGCACAGCTGCTGGCCTTGACAAATTCTGTTAGTGATATGTGGGGCTTTCCTCAAGCGCTGAGAAACCATCCAGGTGGCACAGCTGTCCTTTGTAACACATGTGATGTGGGCAAAGGTTTGTGTGGTCATCCCTTTGGTCTTCATTTTTAAATTCACAACGGAATTCACGTGTCAGCAACCAATTCAAGTTTTGAGAACATGGGAGTAAGAGTGACAACAATTAGCAACTAGTTCTGCTTTAGGACCAGCCAACTTAGGCTGCAGTGATATGTTATCTGTCAATAACACAAATAGATAAGCAGACTTTCTTTTCTTGCACCCAAACTTGAAGAATAAATAAGCTGAAGTTGTTTGGGTTTTTTATATATTTTTTGTTGTTGTTATGGTAACTGGCCTTCCCACGTCTGCAGCAGTCCTGTGCTGTAAAGTGTCTTCTACCTCACTCAGTAAATTAGTGTTACTGTTGTTCAGCACAACTTGCATACAACACACACACACACACACACACACACACACACACACACTGGAGAACGTCCTCTCTATGTTCTATGTATACTGTAAACCAGGGTAAATACAAGTATCCTTGAGCCAAACATGATAAATTGACCTGTTGGTTATTTCCTTGGCAAGTGCCACATTAAATGAATTGGATTTCCTCAGTGGACACCTTGGTTGTGACTCAGAAAGGCAGGGACAATTTGAGATAACGTGCCTCTCAATAATGACAGAATATTGCTTTTATCATTTGTTCTTATTAGGCAAACCCAGCGAGGAAAAGCAAAGGGGACCCACTACTGCCTTATTGTAAGATGAGTCACTGGCAGGTCTCCAGGAGGTCTTTCTGGGTTCCTGGGTCCTGAGTGCTCATCCAGGAACATTGGCTGATACACTTGTCTTTCTTACCAAGTAACACATGAGTGGATGAGATATGTAAAACCTCCAACACATTATTTTGTGTTGCCAATTACTGGCAGTACTGTTTGACTGCTGCTGAACTATTGGGGCAGAGTTTGTGGCGATCAATGTATCTGATTGGTCCAACACAAAACTTGTGACTGTTGAAACTTGTGTGCACGAGGAAAAGTAACAAGGGTAACACTTTACAATAAGGGTACATTAATTCACTGTTATCTAATGCTTAGTATAATGCTATTAATGGTAAGTTAATGCTTATAAAGTATTGACTAACTGTTAGGATGTTTGGAGGTGGTTCCGGTGTCAGTTTTGTGTGGTGTAACATTTTGTTGGCTTCCCTGTGCTGCTGGCCTAGTGAAAGGACCGGACTGGGTTAGTGTGCTGCTAGAACCTCCATCGGGCTGTCCTGTCCCCCTTCCCTGTCCCGCGAGAGACCCTTTCAGCAGCCTGACACAATGGCCCATTTTACTTCTCACCGTGTCTCCCTCCTTCTCTAGTTGCTGCCAACTCTTTATCTCTGACATGCTGTTAAAAAGGAGAGAAACACACTTTGAATGGGAAGACTTTATTAATGTGCTGTAGTTTTTCGTTTGTAGCTGTTTTGTGTTTTGGCTCTCGATCTGTCCACAATATCTGCCTCTATTGATTGTGTGTTTAATTTCTGTCCAAAACACTTAATTATGCTGTATCTGTTTATGGCTAACAAAGAAGTGCAGCATTAGCTGCTGTGTTTACGGTCTAAGCTGTAAGGGCTGCTCAAAAGAGAATGGCAACTTTAAACTAATTACTCGTCCGCTGCTGGCGCAAGTCTACCCACAAGAACGTAATGGATAATTACATATAAGTGCAAGCGAGGGCTTGATAAGTGTAATAAGTGTCCTGGGCTTTAAAAGGTAGCATTAGATTTAGAGAGTGAGAAAACTGAGGCGCAGAGGGAGCGAGAGGGAGTGAGCCAAAAAGAGGGGAACACCCTCCCCACTTACACTCTTCCTGTTACTAAGCCAAACGTGTCACTGTACCAACCGCTCTGGTTTTGCTCTAGTTTCTCTGCGGCTCATATTCCTCTGAGCTTTCCAATACTTTTTTAACTGTTCTGACCGGCAGATGAGATTATTAATTACACATTCGCTGACTCCGTGCCTTACCATACCAATACAAAATTTTCTCAAAGTCTGCATAATTTTTTCATCATACTGCACCAACAACAGTAAACATTGCTTGATTTCATTTTACCATATTTGAAATGCTGATTTGTTTCTTTGACTAATATATAGTAGTCACCACGGATGGAGGAATTTTTTCACAAAATGAAAGACGCACAAATGCACACACATGCAGTCACATGTGCAAGGATGCTGGAAACATGACAGTGGGCGACTGTGCTTGTCTGATGAGTGTCTCTGTTATTTTCCGCCGGTGTGAAAAGTAGTTCAGTAATTAAAGCAAACCTCTCTCTGGTCCCCAATGGCAAGGAAAAGGCAGAAAGGTTGAGGAGAGAGTGGGAGGGAGTGGGAGAGATACAGAGGAAATGTGAGATAGAAGTCAGAGACGCTTATTTTTGATGAAAAGGGAAGCAAGGCAGGTTTTAATTTTAGCTCGGCGAGCCGGATTGCCAAGAGGGGAGAATGTGGCAGCTGAATGGGAAGATGCTGATTGGTTAGACATGGGTCAACGCACTTGCACAGACATACAACACACAAACAAGCACACATGCTTATATCCCTCCCTTAGCTGTTGAACATTTCAACAAGACAAAATATTCCCTCAGTTTAGGGAAAATAACCAAAACAAATTGTTCAGTATTTCGTTTGAATGTATCAGCAGCAACCCAGTTCAGAGAAATGGTGACTCCTTGTCTTTATCAAACTTCTGCGTTCTTCTCAAGTCTACCCACTAATGAAGCTGCTGAGATGGACTTTTTGTGATACATGATAGTGCTTGTTGAAAGACAGAACAAGCCTCAAATCCCAGTGAAATGTTGATGTGCATTCCCATAGTGAGCATTCAGCGTAGTTTTGTATTGCTTGTATACTCATTATCCCAACGTTCTGCCGTTCTCCTCGTCTTAACAAAGCTGTGTGAGTTTCACTGTTGCGCTGCCTGGAGTTTTTCTTTTGAGATGAGTCCCGCTCTGACCTACATACAGCACATTGCCATGACCAGCACTAAACTTTTGTCTCCATGACAACGCGAGGTGTGAGGGATGGATGCGCCCACTTGAAAGGCAGGAGGATGTTGTCTTCCTAAGGCAGCACAAGCCGCCACAAGCCCCCACACAACCTGATACACAACAGATAATCACCAAGGTATCGAAGCAAGAAATCTCCGCTTTGCATCAGGGTCAGCTTTTTTCTGTATGTTCACTTGAGCACAAACAAGGCAAGGGTTGATAGATAGAAAGAAGCAGAGTCTCTGATGTATAATTTATCCATGCAGTGGGTGGGCAGAGGACACGGGGTGTGAGTTGGGTGAGGAAAGGAGAGGGGAGAGAAAGGTGTGTGGGCAGAATGGAGGAGGCAGGGAGTTGAGGGTGGGGAGAGGGAATCCAACAATATCACGTTTTTTTCCCTGTTAACCATCACTGTGCCAGGAACTGTAAGTCTTCCAGCGGGAATACGGGTCTACGTGAATACTTTTGAGAACTATGCATGTTTGTGTCATTTCGTTCTCATGCTTTTTTTTTAAACATGTTCCAGGGGAAGACGTGTTTGCTCGTGCAGCGACAGCCCACACGCTCAGACAAATACATAATTGCACACGCACAAAATGAAGCATCTTCAGGGCAGATGGTGCCTCATAGCAATCGCACATTTGGCTCTCGAAGGCAGGAGCTCGGAGACAGACTAAGGCAAAGAGAAGGATAAAAAAAGGGATGAAGGGATGGAGAAAACCAAGCAGGCTGTTGCACCCCTGGAGGGTAGAGCAGATCTGCTTTGTGAGGTGAGCAACGTCGAGACCTCATCCTCTCACCCCTCCCTCCCTCCCTTCTTCCCTCCCTCCCATCTTTACTCACTCACCACCCCTCCTTTTCTCCATGTTTCTCTTACCCACTCCGTCTTTGTATCTTTTTTTATTCCTCGAGACGAGACGTTGACACGTTTTTACCATCCACATGCCTTGCTGCAGGCTAAGGGTGAGGTGAAATGGAAACGAAGAGAGGCGGTTGATCAAATAAACATTCCTTCTGGGTGTGAGGAGGGAGGGGGTCTGCAAAGCTACATGAGAACAGTAAACAAGGATAGGGAAAATTATAAAATATCATCTAAAATATGACCCAAATAAAAAGAAAGCACACCTCCTTCCTGATTTTCTCTCTGCCCCAGTACAAGTTTGTGTGTGTGTGTGTGTGTGTGTGTGTGTGTGTGTGTGTGTGTGTGTGTGTGTGTGTGTGTGTGTGTGTGTGTGTGTGTGTGTGTGTGTGTGTGTGTGTGTGTGTGTGTGTGTGTGTGTGTGTGTGTGTGTGTGTGTGTGTGTGTGTGTGTGTGTGTGTGTGTGTGTGTGTGTGTGTGTGTGTGTGTGTGTGTGTGTGTGTGTGTGTGTGTTCTAAGGGAGACAGTAGACTGTGGTCAGTTCAAGTCTGCTGACAAAAGATATAACTCTGTAGGTGTTTCTACCCACTGATCAGCTCTGTTTAACCCACAATATTGTGGTGCATGCACACACACACACACACACACACACACACACACACACACACTAATCATCCCCCATAGTAAAGCTTCCATGATGGTTCACAACAAACATTAACTGACTTTTCAGTATAAGCCCCAGGGATTTGCATCCTCCCAGGTTTTGGATGAAGGACATTTAAGGATATTTTTGTCTTCTGAGACTTTGTCACATTAAGTGAATCATCAACTCTAATCGAGACCTGGTCGAGTAGCACAACAGACCCTGACCAGTTTAGTTTAGTTTTCTTATGACAGCATCCTCAAAACTCTCACGGCCCCCACACACATCCTACCTCTACTGCGCGTCTACCTCGCGTCTGCGTCTGACTTTTTGTCACAGACTGTGAAATCAACGTAGAGCGAGCACACATCCAACCTCAGACGCACTGCTGAGGCGCGTCGGAGGCGCGTCGGAGGCACGTCTGCAGCGACGCTCCCCTTCACCTCAGGAGGCTCGCCTATTTTTTTCTGAGAGCAGCGCGTCTCTCTCGCGTCTCTGTGCTTTAACTGATAGAGAAATACTCTGCTGACAGTCATACCAGCAGCATTCACTCTAGTTACACGTTTACCCGGTGTGTTTATTTCAAAATAAAACATCCCTCAGTCGTATACGCGAATAATCCCTTTATTTCACGATTTAATTGTGCAATCAAAATCCGAGGGATTTAAAACCTAATTTTCAATTAGTTCTTGCATTTCATTTTTGGATAAATGACACATATAGAGATCCAATATAGTGAAGAAATAAAAAAGATCATGATGAGCGCAACAGTTTTCCGTTGCTCTATCTGTGTCTACGGCCTTCTTCTTCCCCGACCACACCCCCCTCTCTCTCTCCCGTATAAATCAGTAAAGTGATTTTTGAAATACTCTGCTGAGAGTCATATTGACTTCATACTGGCAGCTTTCGCTGTAGTTTCACCATTTCCTGGTGTGTCCCCTTCAAAATAAAACTTCCAACAAGCGAAAATATGGCAAAAAAAAAGAAAAAAAATTGCAATGGGGCGCACGGATTACTGTCCAGACTCAATATAAATCATATGCATCATAGATGACATGAAATAACTTCATTTTTAATGGGAATTATCTATGAAAACTCTATGTAGAAAGATAGGGCTTTTAGAAGCAGCGCTGCAGCAGCAGCTGCTGAGACATTGCATGTGTGTCCGAGAAAAGTCCGAGAGAGGCAGCAGTAAGGTAACGCGACGCGCTCCAGAGGTAGACGCAGGATGTGTGTGGGGGCCGTCATGGCTTGTTTGCAGACTTTGTTTTCTCATTTGTAGAGTAAGTTTCTTTTAGCTGTCAAACATTTCAACTGAACTGATGCTGTGAAGATGTGGACAGCTATCACACATAATCTAAAGGATCAGTGTTGATGCCAGAGAATTGATGAAAAGATGACGGCGTGCTTTCTGCCTCAGGATTCTCAAACATACCTTTTCAATCTCAGATGAACCCATGTTATGTACACAGAGTGAAAACAACCGAGGAAGATGTGAACACCTGCTACCATGTCCTCACCATGTCATAGACAATCTGTTATCTCATGTACAGTATCTTCAGGCAAACCTGGGAGGGGAGATTCACAGAGGATGAGTGTTATTGCAGTTCAGTGGGGACACGAAGACAAAGTAGGGTATACGAAAAATCAAGGATATACATCTGGAGAAAAAGAGGCTACAGGTTAAATGAAGAGTTTATCTTCTGATTAATGTGGAAAGGTCAGGCGGGGACTTGGAATGACATGTACAGAGTTAATATTTCGAGGGATCAGATAAGTTCATGTGTTTCTCCCAATACAAAGAGTGTTTGAGTCATGTGTACCAAAGTAACTCTAAACAGGGGATACACAAAACCAGAGATTGTTCTTATGATTCACTAAAAAGTAAGAAATGTTTAGAAAATAAGATTTACGATGTTTGTTGAGCTGCATTTAAAATCAATTAAAAAATGCAGCTGACGCTTGTTATAATGTTGCATGATCATCAGTTGGATTTGGTTACCAGTGAGCTTGATTTTGCACAGCGTTGTTTGAGCTAAAAGGATAGCATCGGAATCCTTACATGCTGATGTTAAGCAGGAATACTCTGTCTGCCTCATTCAAGTTCAACTGCTTGTATTAGCAAAGCCCTGCTGCTGCATCCTCCTGTAGGGAAACAGCTACGATCGATAGTATCTTTCTGATTCATATACAACCGAATGATTCATTGCACATGTTGTATCTTAACAAGGCACTGGGATTACCTGGAATTCCTTATGTGGATATTGACTCCGGATCTCATACTACCCCCTTTGTTGCAGTGCACTCAAGACAGCCTAGTCAGGTCACTTGGACACAAGCTTCCGCCACCACACTAAATAATTCAGGAGACGGCATGATGCTGCATGTGCTGGTGTCTGAGTGAACCATGTCTGTATGTTGTTGAGGAATCCAATTGGTGGAGTGTGAGTGTGTGGAGATGGACGCTAACAGAGTGGTTTCCTCTGTCCTCTTGGAGAAGCCCTGTGGCCCAATAAGGATCAGCTTACAGATGTCTGACTGGGAGTACTTGGGTGGAAAAAAAACTGCAGTCTTTCTCCAGTGTTTGGGTGTCACTGCCAGACAGTGAGCCTTCTTCCACCTGTTGATCCAGATGAGAGACCCTTTGAGCGTGCATCATCTTTTAGATACATTACAGCTGAACCGCGCATCCTGATAAATAACCTCTTATCTCGTCCACAAGTCAAACGCTTGTTTGTCTGTGTCACGGCTAAACATTGTATTGGAAACAGGCCTGCCGCCGTTGGTCCTTTATCATAATAATACCACCACTCCGATGTGTGGGTGGATGATTTACAGAGTGCCTGCGCTGTTATCGTAGAGCGCGTGTGCTGTTACATACAGAACGTGTTTAAAAATATGACTCACCACACACTCCATGGATCATCCTCCTCTTCATAAGGATATCCTGTGAATGCGTAAATGCATTGTGCATGTGTGTGCGTGTGAGAATATCGGTCAGTGACGTAACCTACAAACACATCAATATGCAGTGGGTATATTGATGTGTGTCTGATTGTTTAAAATGATTCTAAGATATAACAAAATCCACTGTTCAAGCAACCCCCCCATATTGCAAACCTAGCTGTCTAATGGTCATGGATAAAGCTGAGTCGATAGTTGATATAGTTTAGTGTTGTCTTGGGTTGCTATGACGTCCGTCCTCCAGCCACTGGTGACATTAGGTTCTGGAGTTTCACTGCACAGGTACAGAGGGGGCATCCACCCACTTCAACATCATGAATAATGGCCAACGTCATGATTATGCACTTTGTTAAATCCCACTCTCCCTGTGAACTAATGATTTGTTGTGAGAGGAAGGTGAGAAATATAAATATACTTCTCATGGATTGTCTTATTATATTTTAGATCATCATTGAAAAGAAAACACTTTCCAATGTGAAAGGCTCACAGCACCAAAATCACTCATAATAAAGACCCATCTCTCCAGTTCTTCTGAGCTTTTCAGTCTCTTTTAGATCATTATTTAAATGTTATAGCTTGCCTTGCATTTTTACTATTTGGTTCATCATCATTAACCTAGCTAAATAATGCATTCTTCCTGCACTGTACCAAAATTGCAGGCAGATGAAGTTAGTAATCCACACATCAAGATCCCAAATGTGTTTTTTTAAATAATCAAACCAAACCTAAAAGAACAGAGCATAAATCACATTAGTTGTTGATATGGTGGTGTTTGTTCGAGGAACAGTTCACTTGTGTCAAGACCACCTTGAGAGAAGTAAAAAGCAAGGTTTTGAAAAATGATGTCACCCAGCACACAAATCCATTTTTCATTACCATCACGACGGCTTTGACTCACGATTATTTCGCCTCTCTGCCATGTTTTTTTTTGTCTCTCTGATGGGCATCACCCTACCTTTTCCTCTTCCCATTTCTGTGCATTATATTGCTAATTTTATCCCATATCAAGAGTCCCCGCTCCCCCCTCCCTCCGTGTCACAGCCGAGAGTGAATAATTCATGTTTGGGATGCTTTGCTGGTGAAGATGAATCATGTGAGAAGAGCTGGATACACGTGCCCGTCTCAGAGCGTCTCTCCTCTCCAAAGAGCCCATGAGAGCGTGATGGTGGTGGGGGCACTGTGCTCCTCCACCGCTCACTGTATAGACCACTACTACTCTGTCCTGGCTGGATGACATTATCATCATAGCGTTCATGACAGTTACACGTGAGCTCTGCCTTCAAATCCCAGGCATGGAGTCATCCCCCAGGGACCTTGCAGTAGTTTCCCACTCTATAACCATATTCTGTATCTATCTACAGTGTACCTTTGTGAATTATAGCTCAAAAATAATGTGTTTGGATCAATTTTGACAAGTTCGTATTTGGTAGCATTGACCCGTGGCACAAAAAGAAATCCTAACCCAAGGTTCACTAGCTAGCTGTCAGTAGGCTACTGTGCTGAAAAAATAAATCCAGTGTTTAAAGTATATACACAGCCTCGGATCTGTAAACAGGCACGTTGCTATCTAGCAAACAGTAGTCTACGGACAGCGGATCGTGGGAAGATATTCACTGATTTTGACAAAGTGATTTTGACAATAAGTATTCTCTGGGATTGCTGAGTTCACCTTAAAAGGGTACTAACTGCTAGCTAGTGTTAGCTTTAGTCATAGCTGAGAACATTGTTAGCCTTTTGTCTTTCTTTTTTGTGAATGTCCACTGCCAAGAACATAATTCAGTTTATGCTACACACTTTTATAATATAATTTTTAATATGTTGGGTTATGGGAGGATATCAAATCATTCAAAATGAAGTCATCCTTCTTTATGTCCAAGTCTTAGTTCAGTAACACGTCTTTTTTTTATTTCTACAGCTATAGTGTTGATGCAGAACAATATGATGAACCCATTTACATGCCTGATGTTAGAAGTACAAAATCGTGTTGTTCACTGCTCAAGTGTTCTGCGGATGCATTATTTTAACCAAACACACTTTTGTCTCTGGAGATATTCCCTTGCCCGAATCTCGCAAAATGTGTCTCTTCATGCTTGTGTTAGTGTCAGTTTTCACAGTGCGTGTGAGTGTGTTCTCTTGTCCTGCAGTCCTCTAAAGCTTACCGTGTCCTGAAGCACACGTGTATCTCGCACAAAGGATCAACACACTGCAGTGTTGATGGACCCAGAACAACAATTATTCATGTGGAGGGACCCTCACAGTTTTACTGCTGTCACACCGTGTTATCAGACCGGATGGCTGAGCAGCAGGCACTGTGGACTGAAAAGCTCTCTGCTCAACGTTTGCTCTGGCTTGCTTGCTTACTCATGCATGAGCCCAACTGCAGGCATGCCAATTTAAGGGAACTTGGTATTGGACCGAAGTGTTCGTCCGTGACATTGGTGTAATTTGATTTCATTTAGTTGTTTGTGACTGAGATTCGATTTAGAAGACACTGCCTATTCTTAAGGAAAACTATGACTTAAAACAACTTGGGTTTCTTTCATAGCAACACCAACCAATCTGTTATGATAACTTTGTATTTGGCAAGATCATTTTAATAAAGAAAAAGATACTAAAGGTTTAAAACAACCTCCATCCTCATTTGCTGTCCCATTGGACCCATTTTTAGTAAGATTTAACCCAGTGAGTATAATGTCATCATCTGACCATGGCCAGAGCGACACAAATAAAAGTTGTTAAAAAACATGGTTACCCTCCAAAACTTCAAAAGCCTTTTAGGAATTTTGCTTTGTTCCCTTTTGTTGTTTTAATTCTATTAGGATTACGAATGGCTAAATGTACCTTATCAGTTGGTTTTGAGTTATAGTCTAAAGGGTTTGCTGAAGATGCATAGTCAAAGAGCTCTTTTAAAAATTATCTTGGTGAAGATATGATATTTGATTGAACAACTCTGGCTGCTCAGGTAGCAGTGGAGGTTGTTGGTATGGATGGTGGGAATAATGTTGGTGTGGGCGTGGGTGGTAACAACTTCTGATACTCTTTCTTCCCTTTTGCCTTTGTTTTTCTCTCAGGTAAGTCGCTGCCTGAAGCATGGAGGACGGTTCATCTCCGTCAGCTTCGCCAATCCCTTCTTCAGGAAACGCTACTATGCCAGCACCCAGTACAACTGGTCCATTCGGACGTACACTTATGGAGAAGGCTTTCTGTACCACGTCTATGTGATGACCAAAGGAGAGGAGCTAAGCCCAGAAGATGCAGCCCTGGAGAAAAAACTACTGGAGGACCCCGAATCCCCTACCAGACTCACCACGGTGCCATTTGCGGATGATGCAGACTTTCTGTCTAATATTGGCGTGTGACAGAACTGGATTATTTCAGGGAATCTCTGAATTACAGTAAAACTCTCTACTGTGATAATGACCTCAAAGCCACTTCTGCCATCACAATTTATTTATTTTTATTTATAATGCAACAAGTTTTTATATAAGGTATACACTTTTTTATACTGGATTTAGACAACACACCACAAGGGATACTTTGTCAGTTTCATTTCATGACATTGATATGCTGCAAGGAGGGCAAAATATTCTGCAAAACAGAAAGCCTGTTTTTTCAACTGAGCAGATTATATATATTTTTTTTAACATGAAGAGACTATTTAAAACACTCAGACAGACAAAAAGTTTCTCAACATATGGTTGTGTCGAAAAAAGAAAATGCACCTATGTACTGTATATAACAAAAGCAGATAAGGTGTGTTCTGATTGGTGAAAGGGTGATCCTATCATCAACATTATTTATATAGCTTATGCCTACTATCTGTTTATATATAGTTATTTATACAGATAGTTTAATTTCTAGTAAAATGTTCTATGGAGTGCTATGTGGTCATGCTACAGTAAATCTGACTCATTATTCTACTGCTCTCATAATTTGCGGAAACTGCTACTTCCAGCTTCTGTTCTGGTGCAAAAACCTTTTATCTTCATATAAGATAATTATTCACCCCACTTTTTAACAGTTTCATCTGCCTGTAAATCAGAAATATTCAACAGCTACTGATTCTGTAGTGCCATACAAGCCCCTGCAAGTGTTGCACAATTTGCAAGACAAACTGGCATGTCTAGACACAGTACTGTACATAACAGCAGCATAGGTCTGCATGTAAAGTAAGTGTATGTCTGTCAGAGTCTCCCTTTATTTTGGGGTCTGCTTAATTAGATTCCACACAAAAGATGCTTATGGAGACAAGCAGTGTTTGAAGCACCTGTCAAGCACATAGTGCGGGCACATACACATTTACGTACAAGTGATAGCTCACCCTGCGTGTTATTTGTTGAGGAAACATGAGATGACTCTTGGATCCTGAGCTCTCTGCTGCTTAAATATAGACCAGAAAAGGCAGAGAGAGAGAGAGAGCCGAGTGTGCAGACAGGCAGGAAGGCTGGTGACTGGAGGGAAGCGGGGGGAACACATTGATAAAGTAGAAATCATTTATTTTTAATTCTCCACCAAGATCTAATTACAAGCTATTTTTAAGCCTTTGGAAGACAAAAAAGAAAAGATGTGTAATGTTTCAGATTGCTCTTCTTTTGTTTCATGATTCTTTTGTTGCCGTAGTTGTTTGACTTTACCTTAGATGTTGTAAAAAAGGCCTTCCCAAAAGCTGTGTTTGGTAGCCTTTCAGGAGCTTTTTGATTGTATCACACGATCTACATGGGCTGATGGAGCTTACTCAGTCGTCATGAAATGTCAACTCTTTGTCTTTGCATAAGACACATGCATTTTACTATAATAACGGTGTTTTAGCTACTACTTGAAATGTATCAGTGATTTAAGTCAGAGATCATCAAAAGCATGTTTTTTATTCCTGCCTAGTATAGCTGAAATAACAGATGTTGCTGACCAGCTAGCTAATTAAGACAGCTTTTTGAGCTAGCTAGCTAGCTAATAGCTTGCTAGTTTACAGTGGAAGCCATGAGATTGTTTTTTCAAGTACTTTTTCTTAAGTCAAATTGTAATTAAGTCAAAATGTAATGAAATAAAATGTTCAAATTTTCCACGTTGTGTTTTTATACTTAGTTTAGTTACCAATGCTTAGAAAAACACCATGTGTCAAAACACTCCTATTTCCTTGTTTCTCTCTAGCCTATTGTAGCCTACATTCTCCTACAAACTCAAACACAGTTGCACATATTCAATCATCTTGCTATCAGATTGTCTGATTGTGATCGGCTCACCTCACACACTGTATCTTCCCCCACAAGACCCTTCCGTTATACCTAGGTAAACCCCATTGGCTATTATCTGGTTTCCATGGTAAGAATTGGGCAAAATGCCCTGACTATCTTAACAGGAGGGTTTCATAAAAAAACAGAAAGAACAGTCTGGCACCTACTTTGGCGTGGCAGGATGAATGACAAGAGGCTGCTTATGCAAGTGTCAGTGGGTTTTCATATTGACAATAGAGGCTAATGGAGGGCAGGCCAGACACACTGCAGCACTGGGACATAAAAAATAAAAAAGATTTGATGGATTCAACACTCGAATATTAAAGGATGGAGGTTGGTTATGTCCCTGATCATGGAGAGTTAAATGTCTCTCCTACATGATGCCATTTTCCCCCACCTTGTCCTCAGTTTCATTTGTGCCAGCATGTCAATATGAATACAGTATATGAATGTACTGAAATAGAGCAGTCCTTGAATGTGATTTTCAGTTCCTTTAGTTGGACTGACTATGAGATATAACTGGACTGGACTTTAGTTATGTAACAGCAGAGCAAGGCGCAGACCTGGAGAGGTTTAACTCATTTTATCTTTCAGCTTTCTTAACCATAAATGTTCTTTCTTCTTCTTCTCTTGTTTTTTTGTTTTTCTTTGTTTCTTCCGCTGATCACCTGAGTCCTGCAGTTGTCCGAGCCAGTGATTTAATGTAGAGTGCTGTGTATCTTTGGGTTGTTTAGTTAGCGGAGCCGGAATTCTCTCTCCTGCTGCTAATTGTCCTCCATACGCTATTGCCCAAGGGCAGCGACAACACTAATCTACTGCATGCTCAATGCCTCTCTCACTGTCTGTCTGCGGTCTGTCTGTCTGCCTGTCTCTGTATTTTTGTCTCTCTTTTACTCTCACTCTTCTCACCACCACCACCCCTGTGCCCTCCCAGTCTGCATCGATTGGACCTGAGTGCTTTTGTATGTGTGTGTGTGTGTGTGTGTTAGTGTGCGCACGCTTGTGCTATGTGATGGGTCACACAAGTCAGAATGTTGACTGCATGCTTTGACCTAACATATCTGGGTTTTTTATCTGCCACATTGTTTGTGTTCCAACTGAATCACGAAACATCACGACTGACTGTTTGCACCTGCCTACCTACTGCAGCTGCACTCATAGCTTCTTCAGTGTCATCTCATTAAAACATTGTACTGACAAAAAGTCTGAGATCTGGGAATGCAGCAACATTATACTAGCAGTCTTATGGCATGAAACACAAGCGGTTAGACAAAAAAAAGGTCAAATGTTAAACGTATTTAGAAGCAAATGTTAAACAAAAATCTATTGTCTGTCATCCAAGACAGTTTTTATATTTATTTTTTTATCACCAATATTTTTCAAATTAAGAGATTTCGAGAATTAATTTCGATAGATTTTGGCAATTACCTTTGACTAGCACAACTTTAATAAATAGCCCAAGACCTCCCCCAAACTATAAAATGAAGACCCAAGCTGAAGATATTTCCATTGACCTCCAGCCAGTTGCTATAGACCAGCGTAGGTACAATGTAGGGATCAGCAATTATCCTTGACGTTGGAAACCAGTCTGCCTTGGATGTATAGTGAGGACCGAGAGATAGGAGTAGGACTGCCACTGCTTTTAACACCACTGTATACTGCCTATCTCCCTTGGGGCACCGTAACAGCATAGAATACTGTATGGAAGGTTTATGTAACTGTACAATAAATAATAATGGACATCCACTCAGGATGAGGCCAAAGTCGAATCCCTTCAAAGCTCTCTGTGGTTACCTCACGTGCACTGTTTGAACCTATAGCTGAGTGTTGCTGTGTACGCGTCTATGTGTTTGAGAGATAATGGCAACCGTGGCACTTAACAATACTGGGGTCAGTCTGTGTTGACCCCAGCTCCCAGTCCGTCTGCTGGGTCAGGAAAAAGGAGCCACATAGATCAGCCGGGTTACATCTCTGACCTCTGACCTAGGATTCCTGAAAGTTGCAAAATTATAAGTACGTATTTACCTCTAAGCATAGGGCAGCAGTTCATTAGTTGCTGCCCGACATGTTCCAGATATCTCACATTACATGTCATTTTGGCAGACGCTTTAATGCAAAGCTACTTACAACTGGAGCACACATTCATACACCGATAGCAGCAGCTACCACGCAGGGTGCAAGCTAACTATCGGGAGCAATTTAGGGGTTTAGTGTCTTGCCCAGGGACACTTGGATATGGGGCAGGGAGACGGGGGATCGAACCACCGACGCTGCGTTGCGGGTCAACCACCCTACCCACTGAGCTACATCCCCCCCATTAGCACTTGAAGGATACATCTGGTGTTTTGTTTCTTTATCTTTGAATTATTGGCGACCAAATTCTAGCATTAGACAAAAAACTACAATTATTGGCCTGTAGCTGGAGTCTGATACACAGCTGGGTGACAATTTTAAAGGAAACACTTGAACAAGTGGAGAATCAAAATTAATGCAGATGTCTTTAATATCGGACATGAGGGTTTACCCGAATGGTTTAAAGACAATTAAAACGGGTGTGAACCCTGAGGCCTTCACAGTCGCAGGATCACATATAGGAGATTTTAAGCTTTTAGTATACTAAAACAGACTACATTTGTCTACCATCTGTAGCCAGTGTATTTTATTCTCTTTAGCTCAAACTAAACTGGACAAGCAGTGCGGCAGACAAACAACTGCATTCTCGAGCATGCTCACTGATGTCTGACTAACATGGAATTTCTCTCCAGTTATAAAGAAATGCTTTAAAAAGTGGTGCAACCTGACTATTACTGTAATTCTGACATCGATATCAATATTTTTGTGTTTTCAAAATCTGATCACAATATGAAAGCATAAATACTGAAAACTCCTGTTAAAGCCCAACCTTGTTGCTTTTGCACCTTGGATAGTTATTATATAGCTTTGTGCTAAACTTCATGCTAACCGGCGCCCTCTGAACTGTCGCTGTAAGTTTGTTGAAAATTAGACACAGGTTCAGCACTAGTTTTGATCTCTAAAAAGTAACACCAGCGCTATCCTTTCAAACCTATATCTTGGATTTTATTTTGATTTACAAATATTCAGTCGGATTCTTGACCCTGAGAAAAGAAAATAACAAAATCACAAATTGACTTAAAGTTAAATGTTCTAACATTGAAAGGAGCAAAGTACTGCAGCTGCAGCACTGTGGGTTTACAGCAGGACAATTACTATAAAGGTCACTTGTCCACATGACAGGTAGAGAGGCGTGGAGCAGAGCTAACACGATTCAATATTTGCCCAAATATGTCCATCCGCTTCCGTCCAGGGCTTTCCATTACTGTGAAAAGAGTAATTACCCATAGCCTCACACACCCACATCTCTCTACACACACACACACACACACACACACTGAAGAGCCACAACAACATGATCGATAGCACTATGTGTTCAGTCAGTGCAGTGCAGATGTTATCAGGACAGTCAATAATCTCACTGATGGGAATGTGGTTGGTTACACTGATGACACTTTGTTGATGTTCTCTTACTAAAGGGAAGTGCATATCAGAGTGAAATGAGGACCCGTGTTTATTTATTGCTGATGTTCCCTTTTATAGGTATTTCCTGATACTGTGAATGTTTTTTTTATTTATTTTTTGACGAATGGAAAAAACTAATTCAACTGAAAAATGATGTCCTGTCATTGATTTCCCCGAAAAAAATTCTGTTGCGTGATTACAAGGAAACAAATGTTAATGGAGTGGCTATCAGCGCTGTGTTTGTGTTCCTCGGGTGGGAGTCATGTGATATCAGCTGGCACAATTTCCTTACTGACAATTTTGGCAAACAGTGTATTACAGTAGTCTTCACCCTTTCTTCCGCCTGACAGTTTCATCTGATTTCCCACATCTGTTGATGGATTATGGATTCCCAACCTGGGGTATCTCTACGTTTGGGGGTTCTGCTGCCATTACTTGGAAAGATTGTGGAGTGGCTCAGCTGACATAAAAGATGTATCCACATATTTTGTTTACAAAAACAAAAAGCACACTAGTATGATTAAAATGGCTGCGATGCTGATCTTCAGTAAAATGATTTATATATGGAAACATTTCCAGTTTCTGCTACTCCAAGTAGTTGTTGTTCAATGGCAAACCGACCACTAAATATATATTTTTTAAGACAGATTCTTCACAACAGTATTGTTTTATATGGATCTTCACTTGCGTGCCGCAGAGCCACTAAAGCCACCGCACTCTCTCTCCTGTCAAAATTGAAATGTGGGTCAATTTTATGAAAAACACCCCATCCGTCAAAATGGTGCAATGAGGTGGGTACTTGAGCCCACCTTTATAGGGCTGTGTGGGTGAAAAAAAGATGAGTTTTGAGCTCTTCGTGTATTATATAGCCTAGGTTTTTTCTTGGTGTGTCAACGATGGTGCACCAACCAGACCTCCTAGACTCTGTGTTAGAGCTACTGTATGAGGACACTGTATGTGTAAACTGTGATACACGATGATGTGGCTAGTTGTGGCTCCCCCGGGGGGCCTGTGGTGTTATGGATTCTCTATAGTGAAGGCCAGCACAGAGCTGTTCAACAGCTTAACAGATGGATCACTCTTCCTCCACTTGCTCTGTAAGTAAGGATCAGTATTTACTGTCACTGAGCTAATGTCTACTGATTCCAAGGGCTACAATGAACTTGGGAGATTTCCCACTGCTGTGCCAATGTGTATCATCTGTTTCTTAAGAATATGTGTTTTTCTCCTTGACTGATCAGACTGCTGATGTATGTCATCTTCCATTGCTTTATAAGTTCAAACTTTTTTTAACGTAGGACAAAAGCCATACCAGGGAATCACATTTCCGTTTTCTTTCACCATTTATTAATTCACCAAATACAGTGAAAATGGCATCATAATATACAATGACTCATTCTTAGAATGTCATGACATTTTTGTTGCTTTTTTGCTTCATAAAACGATGTTTCATTATTGAAAATAGTAAGGTTTCATGCACAACAAACCATATCCAGTATCTTTAAAATAATGGTACAAAATAAACAAAATTAAAAAAACAAAACTGTAATGTCCAAAATCAGTCAAATAACAAGGTGTTATTTGAGGATACTCGTAAACAGTGTGATATACTCTAAAACTGCCATTTTCTAACAAATTCATCAACGAAGCTCAAGTCACAGTATACGATTTTTCTTAATAATAGTTTAACATTGATGTGTGCAAAAACCCCAGACACATTCAGTAAGTCTTTAAAAAACCTCCCACATCTGATATCGAACGAGACCAGTCCACCAAAAGCTTAGATTCGTCCAGTCTCATTCTGTTTGCCCTCTCTGAAGTAGAAATATTTTTGTTGATGAATTGTAAGACGAAAGACTAGCATATCATTTAAATAACAAATATTTAGATATAAAAATACAAATATGACTTTCCTTAAAAAGAAGCGTGCCAGGGTAAGAGTTGTGGCAACTGCGTTGGCACCGGAGTGAAAGTTCATGCAAATAGATGGAGAAAAAACTCGAAATAGTTATAGAAGACGAAACACCAATAATTTGCTAAATTAAAAAGAACCAAATTCTTATTTTTTCCCATCAATTTCATGACTTTTATTTATTTTTTAAGAATTAATATAATCTTCACATCTCTGCTGGCCTCTGTAGGTATCTAAACATTTGAAAACTGCAAAAACAAAAAAAGATAATAAAAATAAATAAATAAATAAAAGATATGTGCCGGTTTAATCAGCTACATGAAGGTGCCAACCTGCACCTTTAAACACTGATGGGTGCTGCAGGAAGAAGAAGAAGAACAATAACAAGAACAAGAACAAGAACGATGTTTAGTTTTAAATTGTGGCCTTAATGCTCTTTAAGGGCCAGAAAAACAAATGGGGTTCTACTACAGAAAAACATTGCACCATCCTCGAATATATATTTATATATATATATATGTTTGTACATACAATGGGTCTCCTCTATTTAGCAGACTTGAGAGTTTGGTTGGACTGTTCGTTTTTTTTTGTGTGTTTTCATTTATATATGTTTGTTCTATTTTAAAGCGTTAGCAGCAACAGGAATGCATCGGACCAGTGCTGAAAGGACAGCTCCCTTGAATGCACCGTCGCTGACTGAATCAACAAAGCAAAGCCTAAAGAGGGTGGTGTTGAGAGCTTAGCCTAACTACTGTACAACTTATTGAATTAGGACTGGGATTGAGCCTCAGCCTCCAGTTGCAGTATGTTGTTGCTTACAGCGCGTTTGGAAAGGGAGATGGTCGTGAGTTAATGACAAGTTCATCCATCATTAAAGTCAGCAGAGGTTGAGAGACGGAGCGGCGTCCGTCCATCTCAACATCTTGCTGCGCAGCAGTAGTTAAAATCGGGATTCGTTTGGAGAATTGCCAGCAATCCCATGATAAATCTTGGTATTTTCCAGAGTCTCTCTCTCACTCACTCACTCTCTCTCTCTTTCTCCATCTTCGTCCCTTCCTTCCTCGTTCCTCTTCCTTTCAAAGCCTTCTCCATTTCCCCCTTCGTTTTCTCCCGTCATCCCGTCCTCGCTTCGTGCCGTCGCTTTCCTCCTGCAGTCATCATCGAACATGCACAGCCGACAAGTGCTTCAAATCGGTGATCAAAAATTAAAAAGTCTGCAAGGCTTCGGTCACGTTTAGACGCCAGGTGAGGACTTGTCTGTCATCCCCTTCAGGACGTCGTCTATTCGGTCGTCTTCGATGACCACTGTGGGGGGAGAGAGAGGTGGGGAGATAATTATTATTTACCGAGAACACAACAGCAGAGATGTATACCAATAGTTAATAGTGAGATTCATATTAAAGAAGTATTATGCGGTCGATATTTCTTTCCCAATCATGGGTTCTTGTGGACAGCCTATGGCGCACTAAAATAACACAAGGCAAGTGACATTAGATGTGTACTGCAGGTGAATATATAAATAAATTAAAGCACTGTTGCAAATCCCCGACCTCGAGGACGCGCACTTGGTAGAATAACAATTCATCTCCGGTAATGGCGACGCGCCAGGAGTTGATCCTCAGGCTACTGTTTAACCCTATAACCCTATTGTTTGTATGCCTGCAGCGCGTGCATGGGTGTGTCCTTGCACGAAGATCATTTCTCGTGCATGGAATGCATAATGTAAGCAGCAACGAAGTAGCTATTTACCCTGTGGTGCGCATTCTAACGGCACAAGACCATGAATAAATAGAGATTACATGATTTATAATGAACTGCTGAGCATCACAATACACTCACTGCAAGCCTCGCTCGCATTGCAGGCGCGCGATCTTCACGTTTCGCTCATTTTCTATCTCGGGAATAATTCTGAACGTGTGGTGTCAGCGTGCCTTTAGAGTGAATTAAAAAAAATTTAAACTGTTCTTTACCATGCTTGGCTCTGCCGATCTGTCCAAGCTTCGGGGGTCTCTTTGCCTGCGACGAGGCGAAAAAGGCGCTCGTGTCCTGCAGCCCGCAGCTAAAGGACATCTGATTGACCTCGCTGTCCGCCCCGTAGCCGCTCATTTTCCCCTCGTTGTATGGCAGCACCTCGGACATTGTGGCACGACTGACAAATAGGATCACCAACGTGGATAAAAAGCAGGCAAAAATGTTTCCTCGGCTGCTATGATGCTCAGTGCACCACGTAGATCTCCACTTAGTTTTCTCTTTCTGTTTTTTTCCCGCACAAGCTGCAGAGGATGGGATCCTTTTCTTAATGCAACTTAATGTGGATCTGGGTTCCAAGAAGAAGAATTGTGAGGTCCGGGTGTCTGTTGTGGTCTTTCTGTGGTCTCTGGGTGTGTTGCAGCTGTACGGAGGTGCGTGTGAAGAAGAGAGCTGTGTTCGCCTGTGTTGCTGGCTGATGTCTGGTGAGGGAAGTGGGAGATCCCGGGATCATAAAGGAAACCCAGGCAGAACGGTGAAGTCATCCATCCGGGTTTGTTTGTGTGTGTGTGTGTGTGTGTGTGTGTGTGTGTGTGTGTGTGTGTGTGTGTGTGTGTGTGTGTGTGTGTGTGTGTGTGTGCGTGTGCGTGTGCGCGTGTGCGTGTGCGTGTGCGTGTGTGTGTGTGTGTGTGTGTGTGTGTGTACACACTCCGAGTGGTAGAGGAGCAAGAGAGACATCTACAGGCGAGAGATTAAATTGCACAAGATCTGAGGAAAAGTTCAAATGTGTCTGGTAAAATGAATGGATAGGCCTACCTAGCATTCTACGACGTATAATCCCATTATAGGACATAGTTTCCTACATTACTATGCTGTGATACTGCTTTATTTTAGTAATTATGTAATGTCATTTTATACTTCACATTCTCTACAATTAATCAAGATTTGATGATGAGTTTATAGAATATGATCCTGAATATGATGATAACGGAGAGTCTGGATATAAAAGTTTATTTTATTAGATAGCAAAATAGCAATAACATAAGGTCAAATGTATTCAGATGAAATAGAATAACTTAATTAAAGGACATTACTTTACAGTGATTATGCACATGCTATACCGCAAAAGTCAGAAAACTGTTTTAAGTCTTCAGTGGCTCTGAAGGAGTAGTCTAATAGTCTAATAAAATAACCCTGATGATGTCATCTGAGTCATGGAATCAGTTGGTTGCATTGTGGGAAATGTAGGATTTGGGGTTTTCGGAGCTTGTCCCATACACTCTATATCTTAGCCACAGCTTTTAAGGATTCAAATTATTCTTGTTTTTTTCTTTATCTCCCATGACCTCCCCAACTTTATGGAACTACAATACTTAGTCATTGGAGTGCTCCTTTAAAGTGTCACAGGCACAGCAGCAGAAGAAAGTGCAAAAACAGATGCATAATTGTATAGATACGAGAAATAATTGGAAGACCTAGAAGAGGATAGTTCTATACATTATGTGCATCAACAATATACAATAAGAAGCATGAACAATCATTATAGAGTGTACCGGGTTAAATTATATACATAATAGACTTTCTACAAGAAAAACACCCAAGTTAAAAGCAAACTAGAAAATACATACATTGTCCTGGTTGTGTGTCAGCAGAATAATGTGATTGGCTCATTTCAGCACCATGGACAGAGTCAGTATCATTTATACATAAGCTGCATTCAAAACAACGTAATTTTCCCCTCTTTTAGTATAGTCGGTTGTCTTATGAAACACAGCA